>NC_092711.1:325412609-325707226 GCF_047496885.1 Scyliorhinus torazame
CTTTCTCAACTAACTATGAACTGAGACAAAATACATGATCATTGCTGCACTGGGCACGAATAAGTGAAGTTTTATCTTAAATTATTTAAAACTGGAAAGTGGCAGAGTGAGGACATTGCTTAAACTTCTGGTGTTAAGAATGTCAGTTAAACCTCAACCACAATCGCAACAGCAGCTGAATTTTCCAGATTGCATCGTGTGCACAGGGCATGTGCACCAGATCCCAATGTGTTCTCTGGGTCATGCCGTATACATTTGGGCATGATGCGTGCACCTGATCATGGCATGTGCTCCATTCACGGTATATAAAATTGGTCATTGCGTATGCACCAGGTATCGGCGTTCCCACCGGATCGCGCCCTGGCTCCGGATCATGACCTGTGCTTCAGTTTGGTTCACAACCTGGCAAATAGATGTAACGGGTATATATAAATGGGATTCTGGAGACGTGGCTGCAGGGTGACCAGGGATGGGAACTGAACATCCAGGGGTATTCAGTATTTAGGAAGGACAGAATAAAAGGTAAAGCGGTAGAATGGCATTTCTGGTTAAAGAGGAAAATAATGCAACTGTGAGGAAGGGCCTTAGCTCCAATAATGTGGACTCTGTATGGGTAGAATTGAGAAACACCAAGGGCAAAGAAATTAGTGAGCGGCGTATATACACCCCCAACTGCAGTGGTGATGTTGGGAATGCAATTAAACAGAAATTAGAGATGCATATGATAAAGGAACATCTGTAATTATGATTGATTTTAATCTGCATATGATTGGGAAAATTAAATTAGCCACAATACTGTAGAGAGGAGTTCCTGGAGTATTTTTAGGATGATTTTCTGGACCAATACGTGAGGAACCAACTAGAGAACAGGCCACCCTAGACTGGGTACTGTGTAATGAGAATGGAATAATTGGCAATCTAGTTGTCGAGACAACTAGGGGATGGGCGACCATAATATGATAGAATTTTCCATCAAGCTGGATAGTGAAGTAGTTGAATCTAAGACTAGGGTCCTGAATCTTAATAAAGGACTATGATGGTATGAAGCGTGAGTTGGCTATGATAGATTGGGAAAATTACTTAAAGGGATGACAGTGGATAGGCAATGGCAAACATTCAAGGAGCGCATGGGGGAACTGCAACAACTGTTTACTCCTGAGTGGCGCAAAAGCAAAATGGGTAAGAGGGCTAATCCATGGCTTACAAGGGAAATTAGAGATAGTATTCGATCCAAGGAAGGAGCATACAAACTGGCCAAGAAATACAACAGGTCCGAGGATTGGGAGCAGTTTAGAATTTCGCAAAGAAGGACCAAGGATTGATTAAGGAGGAGAAAATAGAGTAAGAGAGTAAGCTTGCAGGAAACATAAAAACTGCTCAGTAAAAGTTTCTATAGGTACGTGAAGAGAAAAAGATTGGTGAAGACAAATGTAGGTCCCTTACAGTCAGAAACAGGGGAATGTAATAATAGGGAGAAAGAAATGGCTGAGCAACTAAACACATACTTTGGTTCTGTCTTCACAAATCAGATGCCAGAAATGTTAGGTAATGCAGGGTTTAACTGAATTTGGAGGACTGAAGGAGATCAATATTAGTTGAGAAATGGTGTGGGGGAAATTGATGGGATTGAAGCAGATAAATCCCCAGAGTCTGATAATCTACATCCCAAGGTACTGAAGGAAATGGCTCTAGAAATAGTGGATACATTGGTGGTCATCTTCCGGGATTTCTATAGACTCTGGAACAGTTCCTGCAGATTGGAGGGTGGCTAAAGTAACTCCACTATTTAAAAAGGGAGGTGGAGAGAAAACAGGGAATTATAGACATTAAGCCTGATGTCGGTAGTGGGAAAATTCTAGAATCCATTATCAAAGATTTTATAGCAGAGCACTTGAAGAACAGAGGCAGGATCGGACAGAGTCGGCATGGATTTATGAAGGGGAAATTATGCTCGACAAATCTACTGAAATTGTTTGAGGATACAACTGGTTGGGTTGACGAGGGGGAGCCAGTGGATGTGGTATATTTGGACTTTCAGAAGGTTTTTCACAAAGCCCCTCGTAAGAGATTAGCGTGTAAAACTAAAGCGCATGGGATTGGGGGAAGTGTACTGAGATGGATAGAAAACTGGTTGGCTGACAGGAAACCAAGAGTAGGGCGGCGCGGTGGCTCTGTGCTTAGCACTGCTGCCTACGGCGCTGAGACCAGGTTCGATCCCGGTCCCAGGTCACTATCTGTGTGGAGTTTGCACATTATCCCCGTGTCTGCGTGGGTCTCACCCCCACAACCCAAAGATTTATGAAGGGGAAATTATGTTCGACAGATCGACTGGAATTGTTTGAGGATACAACTGGTTGGGTTGACGAGGGGGGCGCCAGTGGATGTGGTATATTTGGACTTTCAGAAGTAGGTAGGTGATTGGCCATGCTAAATTGCCCCTTAATTGGAACAAAAATAATTGGATACTCTAAATTTATTAAAAAAGAAGGGCGGGTCTTTTTCAGGAAGTGGCTAGTGGGGTCCCACGGGGATCGGTGCTAGGACCCCAGCTATTCACTGTGTTTTGGATGACGGGACACAATGTAATATGTCCCAAATTTGCAGATGACACCAAGTTGGGTGGGAGGGTGAGCTATGAGGAGGATGCAGAGATTCTTCAGTGTTTTTAGACAAGTTGAGTGAGTGGGTAAATGAATAGCAGATGCAGAATAATTTGGAGAAGTGCGAGGTTATAAATGCGGCACTGAGAAATGAGGAGAGATTGAGTTGGTTAGGGTTGCATTCGCTGGAGTTCAGAAGAATGAGGGGGTTCTCAATGAAACCTACAAAATTCTAACAGGATTGGACAGGGTCGATGCAGGAAGGATGTTCCCGATGGTGGGTGTGTCCAGAAGCAGTGGTCACAGTCTGAGGATTCGGGGTAGACCATTGAGGACAGGGATGAGGGGAAATTTCTTCACCCAGAGAGGGCTTGGCCTGTGGAATTTGTTACCACAGGAAGTAGTTGAGTCCAAAACATTGCATGTTTTCAAGAAGCAGTTAGATACAGCACAAAGGGATCAAAGGATGTGGAGGGGGGGGGGGAGTGGGATTAGTCTATTGAGTTGGATGATCAGTCATGATCATAATGAATGGCCTCCTCCTATTTTCTATGTATCTGGATCTGCAGCAAATGTTTTGAACCTGTGGTCTGCCTCTAATCTCTAAAAATCAGTCCTATTTTATTAACTGGTCTGTTTAAATTTCTTGGGCCTGGTGGTTTGGAAAAGGTTGTCTTAAGCACTGTTACCTCGTTGGTTGATGAAAGAAAGAATTTGTGTAGCACCTTTAATGACCTCAGGATGTCACTAGCACTTTCCAGCCAATGAGGTACTTTTGAAGCACAGTCATTGTTTTTTAAAAATAGATTTACAGTATCCAATTTTTTTGTTTTTCCAATTAAGGGGCAATTTAGCGTAGCCAATCCACCTACCCTGCACACCTTTGTGTTGTGGGGGTGAAACCCACGCAGACACTGGGAGAATGTGCAAACTCCACACGGCCAGTGACCCGGGGCCGGGATCGAACCTGGGACCTCGGCGCTGTGAAGCATCAGTGCTAACCACGATGCTGCCCTCACCATGCCACCCTGCACATATGAAACGCAGCAGTGATTTGCACGCAGCAAGATGTCACAAAGTTGTGTGACGATGACCAGCATTGGTTATAGGGTTAATATTGGCAGGGTCACCCAGGATAATTCTCCTCTTCTTGACGATAGCACCTGGGGAACTTTTGCATCCACCCAAGGAAATATGCAGGGCCTCATTTTAACATTTCCCACAACGATATCTGTGCTACTCTGGGCTGTCAGCTTAAATCTCTGGAGTGGGTCTTGAACCCAGAACTTTCTGATCCAGAGGTGAGAGTCCCACCCGTTCAGTCCTGACTGATATTGGGCAGCACGGTAGCCTTGTGGATAGCACAATTGCTTCACAGCTCCAGGGTCCCAGGTTCGATTCCGACTTGGATCACTGTCTGTGCGGAGTCTGCACACCCTCCCCGTGTGTGCGTGGGTTTCCTCCGGGTGCTCCGGTTTCCTCCCACTGTCCAAAGATATGCAGGTTAGGTGGATTGGCCATGATCAATTGCCCTTAGTGTCCAAAATTGCCCTTCGTGTTGGGTGGAGTTACTGGGTTATGGGTATATGGTGTTGACCTTGGGTAGGGTGCTCTTTCCAAGAGCTGGTGCAGACTCGATGGGCCGAATGGCCTCCTTCTGTACTGTAAATTCTATGATAATCTATGATATGCATACAAATTCTGAGTCCGAACAGCAAGACCCATTCTTATCAGCAACTTGAGCTGTATGTAAATGAATGGGACCATATGTTAAAGTTCTTTCTGTCAGCTGAGAGCTTCTATGATGTACAGTTAAATGGGCGATAAAAACAAAAACTTGGGCACTTTATAAATCTATCGTGACGTTTACAACATTCTTGAAAGTGCTGTGCAGAAGGAAGCTACACGAACTATCGGATCTGTGCCAGTGCTTGTTCCTCAGTTGGAATGACCGATTCGAATCCCATATTCCAGCTTAGTCATTCCACTCACCCTTGTGTTTACTGACCTTCACAGAATTGTTATGGTGCAGAAGGAGGCCATTCGGTCCATTGTGTCTGTATTGGACTCTCCAAACGAACATCGTGACTTAGTGCCATTCCCCGGCCTGTTCCCCATACCCCTGCACATTATTTCTATTCAAATCATCATCTAATGCCCTCTTGAATGCCTCGATTGAAGGATTTGGTGGATAATGAGTCTGGGGAAGGGTGTGTAGATAGTCTGGGTCATGTAAATGTCAAAAAAGGAGGAGGTGTTGTGCATCAAAAAGCATTAAGGTAGATAAATCCCCAGGGCGTGATGGGATCTACCCCAGAATACTGAGGGCGGCAAGGGAGGAAATTGTTGGGGCCTTGAGAAAATCTTCATATCCTCATTGGCTAAAGGTGAGGTCCCAGAGGACTGGAGAATAGCCAATGTTGTTCCTTTGTTTAAGAAGGGTAACGGGTAATTCAGGAAATTATAGGTCGGTGAGCCTTATGTCAGTAGCCGGGAATTTATTGGAAAAGATTCTTAAGGACAGGGTTTACCCATGTATGGAAACAAATGGAATTATTAGCGATAAGCAGCGTGTTATTGTGACGGGGAGGTCGTGTCTAACAAACTTGATCGAGTTTTTCAAGGAAGTGACGACGATGATTGAAGGTAGGGCAGTGGATGTTGTCTACGTGGACTTCAGTAAGGCCTTTGACAAGGTCCCTCAAGGTAAACTGGTACAAAAAGTGAACTCACATGGGATCAAAGGTGAGCTGGCAAGATGGATACAGAACTGGCTCAATCGTAGAAGACAAAGGGTAGCAGTGGAAGGGTGCGTTTCTGAATGGAGGGCTGTGACTAATGGCATTCCACAGGGATCAGTTCTGGGACCTTTGTTCGTAGTATATATAAATTATTTGGAGGAAAATGAAACTGGTAAGTTTGCGAACAACACAAAGATTGGTGGAATTGTGGATAGTGAAGAGGATTGTCAGAGGATACAATTGGATATAGATCGTTTGGAGACTTGGCGGAGAGATGGCAGATGAAGTTTAATCCAGACAAATGTGAGGTAATGCATTTTGGAAGGTCTAATACAGGTGGGAATTATACAGTAAATAGCAGTACCCTTAAGAGTATTGACAGACAGGGATCTGTGCGTACAGGTCCACAGCCCATTGAAAGTGGCAACGCATGCGGATAAGGTGGTGAAAAAGGCATACGGCATGCTGGCCTTCATCGGTCGGGGCATTGAATATAAAAATTGGCAAGTCATGTTGCAGCTGTACAGAACCTTGGTTAGGCCACATTTGGAATATTGTGTACAATTCTGGTCGCCACACTACCAAAACGATTTGGAGGCTTTGGAGAGGGTACAGAAGGGGTTTATCAGGATGTTGCCTGGTGTGGAGGGTATTAGCTATGAGGAGAGTTTGGATAAACTCAAGATTATTTTCACTGGAACAACGGAGGTTGAGGGGCGTCCTGATAGAGGTTTACAAGATTGAGTGGCATGGACAGAGTGGATAGTCAGATGCTTTTTCCCAGGGTGGAAAAGTCAATTACTAAGGGACGTAGATTTAAGGTGCGAGGGGGAAAAATTTTGGGAAGATGTGCGAGGGAAGTTTTTTTACGCAAGTGGTTGGTGAGTGCCTGGGACTCGCTGCCGGAGGAGGTGGTGGAAACAGATACGATAGTGACGTTTAAGGGGCATTTTGCCAAATATATGAATAGGATGGGATTTATTATTAATAAATAATAGAGTGATATGGACGCCGGAAGTGCAGAAGTTTTTAGTTTAGACGGGCAGCATGACCAGCACAGTCTTGGGCCGAAGGGCCTGTTCCTGTGTTGTACTGTTCTTTGTTCTTCTTTGAACCTGCTTCCATTACACTTCCAGTCTTGTTCTTTTCACAAGCAGGAACAATTTATCCCGATCTACTCTGTCCAGCCCCTTGTGATTTTGAACATCTCGATCAAATCTCCTCTCGGCCTTCTCTCCAAGGAGAACAGTCCCAACCTCTCCAATCTATCCTCATAACTGAAGTTTCTCATCCCTGGAACCATTCTTGTAAACCTCACCTCTCTCTCTCCAATGTGTTCACGTCCTACAGTGTGATTCCCAGAACTGTACACAATATTCCAGCTGAAGTCTAACTACTGTCTTGTTGATATTCAGCATAACCTCCTTACTCTTGTACTCTCTGCCCCTGTTATGCAGCACAGTAGCACAATGGTTAGCACTGTGGCTTCACAGCACCAGGGACACGGGTTCGATTCCTGCCTTGGGTCACTGTCTGTGCGGAGTCTACATGTTCTCCCCGTGTTTGCGTGGGTTTCCTCTGGGTGCTCTGGTTTCCTCCCACAATTCCCAAAAAACATGTTTGTTAGGTGAATTGGACATTTCTGAATTCTTCCTTGCCCTCCCCAAACAGGCGCCGGAATGTGGCGAGTAGGAGCTTTTCACAGTAACTTCATTGAAGCCTACTTGTGACAATAAGCGATTATTATTGATTATTATTATTGCAGTGTTAATGGAAGCCTACTTGTGACAATAATAAAGATTATTATTATAATAAAGCCCAGAATACTCTCTGCTATATTAACTGCTCTCCCCACCTGTCCTGTCACCTTCAATGGTCTCTGCACAGATACACCCAAGTCTCTCTGCTCCTGCATCGCATTTAGAATTTTACCCCTTATTTTATATTGTCCCTCCATGTTCTTCCTACCGAAATGCATCACTTCACACTTCCCCACATTGAACCTGTCACCTCGCTGCCAACGCCACAAACTTGTCCATGACCTTTTGAAGTTGTATACTGTCCTCTTCACAAACTCTTTACATCCACAAACTTTGAAATTGCCCCCTACACACCAAAATCTAAATCATTGATATATATCAGGAAAAGCAAATGTACAATACCGACCCCTGGGGAACACCAGCCTGAAAAACATTGATTGATCATTACCAATTTTGTATCCATGTTGCTACTGTCCATTTTATTCCATGAGCTGCAACGTTTCTCAAACATATGTTGTGTGGCACTGTATCGAATGACTCCTGAAAGTCCTGTGCACCACATCAACAGCGTTACCCTGATCGGGAAATTGGTTCCCAGTCTGACTGCCTCAGATTTGAATTCCTCATCCCTGTTTTCAAATCCCTGTGTGATGTCACCTCTCCCTATCTTTGTAACCTCCTCCAGCCCCACAATCCTCTCAAATCTCTAATTCTGGCCTCTTGTGCACCCCTAGGTTTAATTGCTGCAATATTGGTGGCTATGCCTTCAGCTACCAGAGCATGAAGCAGGAGAATCCGCTCCCTAAACCTCCACATCACATTAAGACCTCCCTCATTGACAAAGCTTTGGTCACCTGCCCTAATATCTCCTAATGTGACTCTGCCAAATTTTATTTGATAATTCTCGTTGGGATGTTTTACTATGTTAAAGGCACTATATAAATGCAAATTATTCTGCATTAAATTAGGTGACAGTAATATTTATGATTCAGCCATCACTTCTGACATAAAAGTTCAAATGATTCGAAAGGGTGGCACGGTGGTTAGCAGTGCTGCCTCACAGCGCCAGGGACCCGGGTTCAATTCTGGCATTGGGGTGACTGCGTGGCATTTGCACTTTCTCCCCGTATCTGTGTGGGTTTCCTCCCGGTGCTCCGGTTTCCCCCCTCAGTTTAAAGATGTGCAGGTTAAGTGGATTGGCGATGATAAATTGCCCCTTAGTGTCCAAAAGGTTTGGTGGGGTTACGGGGATTGGGCGGGTGAGTGGGCCTAGGTAGGGTGCTCTTTCAGAGGGTCGGTGCAGACTCGATGGGCCAAATGGCCTCATTCTGCACTGTAGGAATATTTGATTCAGTGTTCTGTCAGAAACCTATGAAGGATTTGGTGCAGTCTGTGACTCACTGGCCAGTGAGAAGGAATGTAGTCAGCTGTAGTTTCAAAGGCAACACCAAAATTGAGTCACGATCAGCCATAGTTTGTTTTCTTTATTCTTTCCTGGGATGAGGGCATCGCTGGCAAGGCAAGCATTTGTTGCCCATCCCTAATTGCCGCCAAATAGTGTGCTAGGTTATTTCCGAACAAACAAAGAACAAAGAAATGTACAGCACAGGAACAGGCCCTTCGGCCCTCCAAGCCCGTGCGACCATACTGCCCGACTAAACTACAATCTTCTACACTTCCAGGGTCCGTATCCCTCTATTCCCATCCTATTCATGTATTTGTCAAGATGCCCCTTAAATGTCACTATCGTCCCTGCTTCCACCACCTCCTCCGGCAGCGAGTTCCAGGCACCCACCACCCTCTCTGTAAAAAAAACTTGCCCTTCGCACCTTAAATCTATGCCCTCTAGTAATTGACCCCTCTACCCTGGGGAAAAGCCTCTGACTATCCACTCTGTCTATGCCCCTCATAATTTTGTAGACCTCTATCAGGTCGCCCCTCAACATCCGTCGTTCCAGTGAGAACAAACCGGGTTTATTCAACCGCTCCTCATAGCTAATGCCCTCCATACCAGGCAACATCCTGATAAATCTTTTCTGCACCCTCTCTAAAGCCTCCACATCCTTCTGGTAGTGTGGCGACCAGAATTGAACACTATACGCCAAGTGTGGCCTAACTAAGGTTCTATACAGCTGCAACATGACGTGCCAATTTGTACAGTCAATGCCCCGGACAATGAAGGCAAGCATGCCGTATGCCTTCTTGACTACCTTCTCCACCTGTGTTGCCCCTTTCAGTGACCTGTACACCTAGATCCCTCGGACCTTCAATACTCTTGAGGGTTCTACCATTCACTGTATATTCCCTACCTGCATTAGAACTTCCAAAATGCATTACCTCACATTTGTCCGGATTAAACTCCATCTGCCATCTCAATCCCCAAGTCTCCAAACGATCTAAATCCTGCTGTATCCTCTGACAGTCCTCATCGCCATCCGAGGCGACTACATTACTGTGGGTCTGGTGTCACATTGTGTAGGCCAGACCCGTTGGCAGATTTCCTTCCCACAAAGGCAGTGAACCAGATGGGTTTTTATAACAATTGGTCACCATTACTGAGGCCAGCTTTATATTCCAAATTTGTTCATGAATTTAAATTCCACCAGTTGCCCTAGTTGGATTTGAAGCCATGTCCCAGCAATTACCCATTGCTGCTCCGTAACTTACCCCCCAGAATCCGTTTATGCATAATGGTAGCTTAGAATAATGCTTGATAAGTGTCAGTCGGATTTTGTAACAAAAGCTTGGTTATTCATGGTAACTGATGTAATGAGGAAGTTATCTTTCCTCTATTAATATTTTATGTATTTGAAATGCCGAGGCCTTTTGCTTTTGAAAAGAATAATCGGCAGAAAAGCAATAACAGGAAACATTACCTGGCTGATCTTCCTAGGGAAAAGCAATCGTTGCCAGGATGTGCATAAGTTTCAGATTCTTCAGTGCCAACTTACAGTAATAAAACAACTTTAATGTAACAGAGTGTCTTTAAAAATATTGCAGACAGCTCACAAGATGTGTAACGTGTAGTACAAAGCAACATTGGACAGTGAACCAGAGGAAGAGATCATATAATCATAGAATTTACAGTGCAGAAGGAGGCCATTCAGCCCATCGAGTCTGCACCGGCCTGTGGAAAGAGCACCTTACTTGAGCACCCTACCCAAGCCCACACCTCCACCCTATCCCTGTAACCCAGTAACCCCACCTCACCTTTTTGGACACGAAGGGCAATTTATCATGACCAATCCACCTAACCTGCACATCTGTGGACTGTGGGAGGAAACCGGAGCACCCGGAGGAAACCCGCGCAGACACGGGGAGAATGTGCACACTCCGCACAGACAGTGACCCAAGCTAGGAATCGAACCTGGGACCCTGGAGCTGTGAAGCAACTGTGTTAACCACTGTGTTACCATGCTGCCCAATATTAGGAGACATCAACACGATGGCTGTCAGAGGAGTGTGGCTATTATAGGCTGAGATTGAACTGCAGATACTGAAGGGTTCTGGAAAGACAACTCCAGCACATGAGGTTGAGGTGCCTGAAGGCACAATCACCAAGCGGAACAGAGATGTGCTAGAGCCTGGAGAACTGACGGGAAGGATTAGAGGTTCCAGGGATAGGGAGGTTTCTGGGGGCTGGAGGAGATTACAGAGATGGGGAGTGTTGTAGGGGCTGGAGAGGGTACAGAGATAGGGAGGGTTGTAGGGGCTGGGGGATATTACAGCGATGGAGTGTGTTGGGGCTCGAGGAGGTTACAGAGATTGGGAGGTTTGTGGGGCTGAGGGCATTACAGACATGGGGAAGGATGTGGGGCTGAAGGACGTTACGGATATAGGGAGTGTTGTAGGGGCTGGAGGAGATTACAGAGATAGGGAGGGTTGTAGGGGTTGGTGGAGGTTACAGAGGTAGGGAGGGTTGTAGGAGCTGGAGGAGGTTATAGAGATAGCAGAGATAGGGAGGATTATAGGAATAATTGGGTCAAAGGTGAATGATGTTATGGAGGTTAAGTCAATAGATTTGGCGATTGAGTGGATGTGGGGGTTGAAACTCAGTTCGGATTTATACAGGAACCAGGGATTATAAAAATGTCTGGTTCCTCCTAAAACAGTGGCCAGGAAAGATGATATAATTTGTGTCGGTATCTTTGATCTTCCCAATTTTAACCTAGAGGAGACTGGGCTTCATCGAGAACTGGTTGTCGGAAAACCAGGCTGACAATACAAAATAATAATAATCTTTATTAATGTTACAAGTAGGCTCACGTTAACACTGCTACTAGTGGTGGGGTTGTGAGCCAACAACAGCCCTTAAAACAGGGCAGTGGAGGGTCGGCCATGAAAGTGGGTGGTGCGATAAATTGTGTCAAAGACCGCAGAGCGGTTGAGAATGAGGAGAGAGAATTTACTGTGACCACTATCAGGGAAGATGCCAGTTCTGAATCTGGTTGGATCCATATCAGTGCCATGACAGCGATGGAAACCTGATTGGAATGATTCAAATGTGAATCATGATGTGGAGATGCCGGCATTGGACTGGGGTGAGCACAGTACGAAGTCTTACAACACCAGGTTAAAGTCCAACAGGTTTGTTTCGATGTCACTAGCTTTCGGAGCGCTGCTCCTTCCTCAGGTGAGATACCTCACCTCTTCATTCACCTGAGGAAGGAGCAGCGCTCCGAAAGCTAGTGACATCGAAACAAACCTGTTGGACTTTAACCTGGTGTTGTAAGACTTCAAATGTGAATGGCATGGTTGTGCAGTGGTTAGCACTGTTGCCTATGACGCTGAGGACCCGGGTCACTGTCGGTGTGGAGTTTGCACATTCTCCCCCAAAGATGTGCAGGGCAGGTGGATTGGCCACGTTAAATTGCCCTTAATTGAAAACAAATAATTGGGTACTCCATATTTATAGTAAAAAAAAAAGGAATGATTCAAATGTGAACCTGTGGGACAAACGGGCACTGTGCAGACTGAAAATGGGGCAGTAATTTGCGAGGGAAGAGGGATCGAGCTTGGGGTTTCCTGAGGAGGAAAGTGTTGATGACTTGGGAAAGGGAACCATTTAAATGGTCTAATCACTCCTGAGAAACACGGTTTGATGGCACCACTAACAGTGCAGAATTCTCCCAGTGCAGCTGCCAGTATCTGCCTAGATTTAATGCTTGAAGTGGAATTTGAACCCCATCATCTAACTCAAGAGGCAAGAATGGCGTTGACTGAACCAGCTGAAAGTATTTGGTGTAAACGTGTGTGTTCCGGTGACAATACCAGTGGGTTTTGAAAGGGTGGAAAATGCTTCATGTGTTGTGGGATTTAGCAGGTTCCTGTTCCTCACCGCGGTGCACATCCAACTTTCCATCACCACTTGTCTGCACCTATTCTATAGACCAAGGACTGCGTCCGACTCAACAGATTTTAAAACAATCATTGTTGTCATGTTTTATATGCATAAATAATTTGTGTACTGTTACCAGTTAATTGGAATTCCACTCCTACTTTAAGTAGATGAAGAGGGGACATGATAGTTACTGGAAAATTACGAAGCATGAGAAACTTCAATTACGTGGAGAGACTGGAGTAGCTAGGGTTTTAGCACAAGTGTTCAAAATGATGATCAGTCTGGACATGATGTCATGGGTCATAAGAGTCAGAAATGTTTACAGCATGGAAACAGGCTCTTTGGCCCAACCTGTCCATACCACCCAGTTTTTACCACAGCTAGTCCCAACTCCCCACATATGGTCCATATCCCCCTATAACCAGTTTTCCCCAAAACTCTCTAACTGCTTTTTAAAAGACAAAATTGTACCCGTCTCTACCACTGCCTTTGACAGCTCGTTCCAGACACTCACCATCCTCTGTGTGAAAAAATTGCCCCTCTGGATCCTTTTGTATCAGCACCCCCCCCCCCCCCCCCCCCCCCCCCCCCCCCCCCCCCCCCCGCCACCTTAAGTTTTAGAATCGCCTACCTTTGGGAAAAGATGCCGACTATCTCCCCTATCTATGCCCCTCGTTATTTTATAGACCTCGATAAGATCACCCCTAAGCCTCCTACGCTCCAGGGAAAAATGTCCCAGTCAATCCAGCCTACCCTTATAACTCAAGCCATTAAGTCCTGGTAGCATCCTAGTAAATCTTTTCTGCATGCTTCCTGGTTTATCAATATCCTTCCTATAATGGGGTGACCAGAACTGAACACAGTATTCCATGTGTGGCTTTACTAATGTCTTGTACAACTTCAACAAGACGTCCCAACTCCTGCATTCAATATTCTGACCAATGAAACCAAGCATGCTGAATGCCTTCTTCACCCCCCTGTCCACCTGTGACTCCCTTTCAAGGAGCTACGAACCTGTATTCCTAGATCTCTTTGTTCTATAATTCTCCCCAGCTCCCCACCATTAACTGAGTAGGTTCTGCTCTGATTCGATCTACCAAAATGCATCACCTCACATTTATCTAAATTAAACTCCATCTGCCATTCATCGGCCCACTGGCCCAATTGATCAAGATCCTGTTGCAATCCTAGATAACATTCTTCGCTGTCCACTATGCCACCAATCTTGCTGTCATCTGCAAACGTACGAACCATGCCTCCTAAATTCTGATCCAAATCATTCATATCAATAACAAATACCAGTGGACCCAGCACTGATCCCTGAGGCACACCGCTGGTCACAGGCCTCCAGTTTGAAAAACAACCCTCTGCAGCCACTCTTTGTCTTCTCTTGTCAAGCCAATTTTGTATCCAATTGGCTACCTCACCCTGGATTCCCTGAGATTTAACCTTTTGCAACAACCTACCATGCGGTACCTTGTCAAAGACCTTGCCAAGGTCCATGTAGATAACGTTGACTGCACTGCCCTCATCTACCTTCTTGATTACCCCTTCAAAAAACTTATGAAATTTGTAAGACATGATTTTCCACTCTCAAAGCCATGCTGACTGTCCCTAATCAGTCCTTGCCTCTCTAAATGCCTGTAGATCCTGTATCTCCGAGCACCTTCTAACAATTTACCCACTACAGACAGTAGGCCCACCGGTTTGTAATTCCCAGGCTTTTCCCTACAGCCCTTCTTAAACAAGGGCACAACATTTGCTACCCTCCAATCTTCAGGCACCTCTCCTGTGGATGTCGATGATTCAAATATCTCAGCTCGGGGGCCGGCAATTTCCTCCCTCGCCTCCCACAACGTCCTGGGATACATTTCATCCAGTCCCGGGGATTTATCTACCTTGATGCGCTTTACGACTTCCAGCACCTCCTTCTCTGTAATATGTACACTCCTCAAGACATCATTATTTATTTCCCCAAGCTCCCTAACAGTCATGCCTTTCTCAACAGTAAATACCAATGAGAAATATTGATTTAAAATCTCCCCCATCACTTGTGGATCCGCACATAGATGATCTTGTAGATCCTTAAGAGGCCCTACCCTCTCCCTTGTTACTCTTTTGCCCTTTATGTATTTGTAGAAGCTCATTGGATTCTCCTTTGCCTTATCTCCCACAGTCTAAAGATGTGCGGGTTAGGTGGATTGGCCATGTTAAATTGCCTTTAGTGTCCAAAAAGGCGAGGTGGGGTTACGGGGATAGGGTGGAGGTGTGGACTCAGATAGGATGCTCTTTCCAAGGGCCGGTGCAGACTCGATGGGCCGAATGGCCTCCTTCTGCACTAAATTCTATGATCTGCCAAAGCAACCTATGTCCCCCTTTTGCCCTCTTGATTTCTCTCTTAACTCTACTCCGACAACCTTTACACTCTTCAAGGGATCCACTTGATCCCAGCTGTCTATGTGTATCATATGCCTCCTCCTTGTTTTTGACCAGGGCCTCAGTATCCCGAATCATCCGAAGGAGTTTAGAAGGATGAGGGAGGATCACATTGAAACTTGCAGAACAGCGAGAGGGTGAAAAAGCATGAACTGGAGAATATGTTTCGGGTGACTATCTGTGCGGAGTTTGCACTTACTCCGTGTGTGTGCGTGGGTTTCCTCCGGGTGCTCCGATTTCCAGTCCAAAGATGTGCAGGTTAGGTGGATTGGCGATCCTAAATTGCCCCTAAGTGTCCAAAGGTTGGGTGGGATTACGGGGATAGGGTGGGGGAGTGGGCCTAGGTAGATCGTTTTTAATTTGTTGCAGTCTTTCTTTTACTGTTGCTAATATTTTAACCAGGGTGAACGTTTTATCCTGGAGCCAAGCCCATTGAGCATCATTTGCCATGTGTACCGTGACCAGTTTAACTGGTGTCTTCAATTTGATTCCATTGTTGGATATGTAACTGCAACAGGTTCATGATGATATAAAGATTTGTAGAGGGTATTGAGCAAGCAGGCGGGCTGCAGAAGGACTTGGACAGGCTCGGAAAGTGGGCAAAGAAGTGGCAGATGGAATACAATGTGGAAAAATGTGAGGTCTGCACTTTGGAAGGAGGAATGGAGGCATAGGCTATTTTTTAAATGGGGAGATGCTTAGGAAACCGAGCAAAGAACAAGGAACAATACAGCACAGAATCAGGCCCTTCGGTGCAAGCCAGTGCCGATGACATGTTCCATCGAGACCAACTGCCTGTATCCTTCTGTACCCCCTCAGTTCATGGGCCTATCCAGATAAGTCTTAAAGGTCGCGAATGTATCTGCCTCACCCACCTCACCTGGCCGTGCATTCCAGGCCACCACCACCCTCTGTGTAAAAACTTCCCCCGCACACCTCCACTGAACCTACCCCACCTCACCTTGAACTTGTGTCCCGGTAATTGTCATTTCCGCCCTGGGAAAAAGCCTCCAACTGTTCACCCTAATAATTTTATAAACTTCTATCAGGTCGCCCCGCTCTCTTGGGAGAACAATCCCAGTTTTTTCAATCTCACCTCCTAGCTTATACCCTCCATATCAGGCAACATGCTGGTAAACCTTTTCTGTACTCTCTCCAAAGCCTCCACGTTCTTCTGGTAGTGCGTTGACCAGAATTGGACACAGTATTCCAAATGTGGCCTGACCAACGGTCTATACAACTAACATAATTTTCGAGCTTTTATACTCGATACCTGTGCTGCCACTTTTAAGGATCTGTGGACCTGCACGTCCAGATCTCTCTGTGTCTCTATGCTCCTGATGGTTCTGCCATTTATTTTATAACTCCCACTTGAATTGGATCTACAAAAATGCATCACCTCGCATTCCTTCGGGTTAAATTCCATCTGCCATTTCTCTGCCCAATATTGCAGCCTATCTCTATCCTGCTGTATTCTCTGACAATCTCCATCACTATCCGCAACTCCTGCAATCTTAGTATCTTCTGCAAACTTGCTAATCAGACCCACTACGTTTTCTTCCAAGTCAGTTATATATATTACAAAGAGCAGAGGTCCCAGTACTGATCCCTGTGGAACACCACCAGTTACAGTCCTCCATTTGGAAAAGCACCCTTCTGCTTCTATCATCCGTCTTCTATGGCCAAGCCAGTTCTGGATCCATCCAGCTAGTTCACCCCTGACCCCATGTGATCTAATCTTTTGCACCAGCCTGCCATGAAGCACAAAGGGACTTGTGTGTCCACGTTCAAGATTCTCTGAGGGTTAACTTGCAGGTTCAGTCGGCAGTTAGGAAGGCAAATGCAATGTTAACATGTCAAGAGGGCTTGAATACAAGACAAGGGATGTACTTCTAAGGCTGTATAAGGCTCTGGTCAGACCCCATTTGGAGTATTACAAAGAAATGTACAGCACAGGAACAGGCCCTTCGGCCCTCCAAGCCCGTGCCGACCATGCTGCCCGACTAAACTACAATCTTCTACACTTCCTGGATCCGTATCCCTCTATTCCCACCCTATTCATGTATTTGTCAAGATGCCCCTTAAATGTCACTCGTCCCTGCTTCCACCACCTCCGGCAGCGAGTTCCAGGCACCCACTACCCTCGTACATCTACTCTAGACCTTGCCCCTCTCACCTTAAACCTATGCCCCCTAGTAATTGACCCCTCTACCCTGGGGAAAAGCCTCTGACTATCCACTCTGTCTATGCCCCTCATAATTTTGTAGACCTCTATCAGGTCGCCCCTCAACCTCCTTTGTTCCAGTGAGAACAAACCGAGTTTATTCAACCGCTCCTCATAGCTAATGCCCTCCATACCAGGCAACATTCTGGTAAATCTCTTCTGCACCCTCTCTAGAGCCTCCACATCCTTCTGGTAGTGTGGCAACCAGAATTGAACACTATACTCCAAGTGTGGCCTAACTAAGGTTCTATACAGCTGCAACATGACTTGCCAATTCTTATACTCAATGCCCCGGCCAATGAAGGCAAGCATGCCGTATGCCTTCTTGACTACCTTCTCCACCTGTGTTGCCCCTTTCAGTGACCTGTATACCTAGATCCCTCGGACCTTCAATACTCTTGAGGGTTCTACCATTCACTGTATATTCCCTACCTGCATTAGACCTTCCAAAATGCTTTACCTCACATTTGTCCGGATTAAGCTCCATCTGCCATCTCTCCGCCCAAGTCTCCAAACAATCTAAATCCTGCTGTCCTCATCGCTATCCGCAATTCCACCAACCTTTGTGTCGTCTGCAAACTTACGAATCAGACCAGTTACATTTTCCTCCAAGTCATTTATATATACTACAAAGAGCAAAGGTCCCAGCACTGATCACTGTGGAACACCACTGGTCACAGCCCTCCAATTAGAAAAGCATCCTTCCATTGCTACTCTCTGCCTTCTATGACCTAGCCAGTTCTGTATCCACCTTGCCAGCTCACCCCTGATCCCGTGTGACTTCACCTTTTGAGGAACAACATTGGCTATTCTCCAGTCCTCCGGGACATCACCTGAAGACAGTGAGGATCCAAAGATTCCTGTCAAAGCCTCAGCAATTTCCTCTCTTGCCTCCTTCAGTATTCTGGGGTAGATCGCATCAGGCCCTGGGGACTTATCTACCTTAATATTTTTCAAGACACCCAACACCTCGTCTTTTTGGATCTCAATGTGACCCAGGCTATCGACACACCCTTCTCCAGACTCAACATCTACCAATTCCTTCTCTTTGGTGAATACTGATGCAAAGTATTCATTTAGTACCTCGCCCATTTCCTCTGGCTCCACACATAGATTCCCTTGCCTATCCTTCAGTGGGCCAACCCTTTCCCTGGCTACCCTCTTGCGTTTTATGTACGTGTAAAAAGCCTTGGGATTTTCCTTAACCCTATTTGCCAATGACCTTTCGTGACCCCTTCTAGCCCTCCTGACTCCTTGCTTAAGTTCCTTCCTACTTTCCTTATATTCCACACAGGCTTCGTCTGTTCCCAGCCTTTTAACCCTGACAAATGCCTCCTTTTTCTTTTTGACGAGGCCTACAATATCTCTCGTAAGGTTCCCGAAAATTGCCGTATTTATCCTTCTTCCTCACAGGAACATGCCGGTCCTGAATTCCTTTCAACTGACACTTGAAAGCCTCCCACATGTCAGATGTTGATTTGCCCTCAAACATCCGCCCCCAATCTATGTTCTTCAGTTCCCGCCTAATATTGTTATAATTAGCCTTCCCCTAATTTAGCACATTCATCCTAGGACCACTCTTATCCTTGTACACCAGCACTTTAAAACTTACTGAATTGTGGTCACTGTTCCCGAAATGCTCCCCTACTGAAACTTCTACCACCTGGCCGGGGTAATTCCCCAATAGCAGGTCCAGTACCGCCCCTTCCCTAGTTGGACTGTCCACATATTGTTTTAAGAAGCCCTCCTGGATGCTCCTTACAAACTCTGCCCTGTCTAAGCCCCTGGCACTAAGTGAGTCCCAGTCAATATTGGGGAAGTTGAAGTCTCCCATCACCACAGCCCTGTTGTTTTTACTCTTTTCCAAAATCTGTCTCCCTATCTGCTCCTCTATCTCCCGCTGGCTGTTGGGAGGACTGTAGTAAACCCCCAACATTGTGACTGCACCCTTCTTATTCCTGATCTCTACCCATATAGCTTCACTGCCCTCTGAGGTGTCCTCCCGTAGTACAGCTGTGATATTCTCCCTAACCAGTAGAGCAACTCCGCCACCCCTTTTACATCCCCCTCTATCCCGCCTGAAACATCTAAAACCTGGAACGTTTAGCTGCCAATCCTGCCCTTCCCTCAACCAGGTCTCTGCAATGGCAACAACATCATAGTTCCAAGTACTAATTCGAGCTCTAAGTTCATCTGCCTTACCCGTAATACTTCTTGCATTAAAACATATGCACTTCAGGCCACCAGACCCGCTGTGTTCAGCAACTTCTCCCTGTCTGCTCTGCCTCAGAGCCACACTGTCCCTATTCCCTAGTTCTCCCTCAATGCTCTCACCTTCTGACCTATTGCTCCCGTGCCCACTCCCCGCCATACTAGTTTAAACCCTCCCGTGTGACACTAGCAAACCTCGCGGCCAGGATATTTATGCCTCTCCCGTTTAGATGCAACCCGTCCTTATATAGGTCACACCTGCCCCGCAAGAGCTCCCAGTGGTCCAGATAACGGAAACCCTCCCTCCTACACCAGCTGTTTAGCCACGTGTTTAGCTGCACTATCTTCCTTTTTCTAGCCTCACTGGCACGTGGCACAGGGAGTAATCCCGAGATTACAACCCTAGAGGTCCTGTCTTTTAACTTTCTGCCTAGCTCCCTGAACTCCTGCTGCAGGACCTCATGCCCCTTCCTATGTCGTTAGTACCAATATGTACAACGACCTCTGCCTGTTTGCCCTCCCCCTTCAGGATTCCCTCTACCCGTTTGGAGACATCCTGGACCCTGGCACCAGGGAGGCAACATACCATCCTGGAGTCTCTTTCACGTCCACAGAAGCGCCTATCTGTGCCCCTGACTATAGAGTCCCCTATTACTATTGCTCGTCTGCGCTTTTACCCTCCCTTCTGAACATCAGAGCCAGCCGTGGTGCCACTGCTCTGGCTGCTGCTGTTTTCCCCTGATAGGCTATCCCCCCCGACAGTATCCAAAGGGGTATACCTGTTCGAGAGGGGGACAACCACAGGGGATTCCTGCACTGACTGCCTGCCCTTTCTGGTGGTCACCCATTTCTCTGCCTGCACCTTGGGTGTGACCACATTTATATAACTGCTATCTATGACACTTTCCGCCACCTGCATGCTCCTAAGTGCATCCGATTGCTGCTCCAACCGAACCATGCGGTCTGTGAGGAGCTCCAGTTGGGTGCACTTTCTGCAGATGAAGCCATCCGGGGCGCTGGAAGCTTCCCGGACCTGCCACATCTCTCAGTCCGAGCACTGCACCCCTCTAACTGACATTGTGTCAATTAATTAGTAAATTAATATTAAAAGTTAAAACATTGTTTTAAAAAAAAAATTACTGTTAACTACCTGTTTCCTAGCACTAGATTTCTAATATAAATGTGAAAGCTAAATATAGTACTCTCCGATCTCTGGCTTAGATACCCCTCTAAATTATAATTAAGTAATTATGTTTAATTAGTTACCAATGCTTAATTTTTTAAATTTAGTGTAGATTCCCAACCAGCCACTCGGGTCACAGCTTTTCTGTGATGTCACTTCAGTTTCTCCCCCCCCCCCCCCCCCCCCCCCCCCCCCCCCCCCACACACACACACAATTTGAAAATGAAAAGGTATAAATGTAAAAATGAGTAAAAATCATTTACTTACCTTCTGAGGGTCTTAGATGTTCTCAGGTTCTCTCCCTGACGGAGACTGCTCCTCCTCTCCCGAACGGCTCCCGAAACTAGGCTGCGATCTTTTAAAAACTCCACTCCGACTCGCAGCTCCCGTGCTTATTGTGAGCAGTTTTGGGCCCTTTATCTAAGGAAGGATGTGCTGGCTTTGGAAAGGGTCCAGAGGAGGTTCACAAGAATGATCCCTGGAATGAAGAACTTATCGTATGAGGAACGGTTGAGGACTCTGGGTCTGTTCTCGTTAGAGTTCAGAAGGATGAGGGGGGATTTTATTGAAACGTACAAGATACTGCGAGGCCTGGAAAGAGTGAACGTGGAGAGGATGTTTCCACTTGTTGGAAAATCTAGAACCAGAGGACACCATCTCAGACTGAAGGGACGATCCTTTAAAACCGAGATGAGGAGGAATTTCTTCAGCCAGAGGGGGGTGAATCTGTGGACCTCTCTGCCGCAGAAGGCTGTGGAGGCCAAATCACTGAGTGTCTTCAAGACCGAGATAGATAGGTTCTTGATTATTAAGGGGCTCAGGGGTTATGGGGAGAAAGTAGGAGAATGGGGATGAGAAAATATCAGCCATGATTGAATGGCGGAGCAGACTCGATGGGTCGAGTGGCCAAATTCTGCTCCTATGTCTTGTGGTTTTATAACAGACTAAAATGAAAGGCAACAAAACAATGCAGGTTGTGAATTTCAGTGTTTGAGGAAGGATTGGCGTGTAACTGACAGTATGAATTTGTCTCCTGGGGACTTTCAGAAGGCATTCGATACAGTGCCACACAATAGACTTGAGAAAGGTTATAGATCAGGAATAAAAGTCACAGCAGCAACATGGATACAAAACTGGCTGAATAGTAGGAAGCCGAGAGTGATGGTCAATGGATGTTTTTCAGGCTGGGCGGAGATTTTTTGTGGTGTTCCCCAGGGGTCAGTATTGGGACCCTTGCTTTTCCTGACGTATGTTAATGATCTAATATAATGGATGTGCAGGAGACGATTTTGAAGTTTATGGATGATACACAAGTTTGAAGTGCTGTAAAAAGTGAGGAGGACAGGGTAGAACTTCAAAAGGACACAGACAAGTTGGTGGTATGGGCAGATAGGTGGCAGACGAAGGTCAGTGTGGGTAAGTTGAGGTGACGAATTTGGTAGGAGGAGCATGGAGAGACAATATAAAATAAGGGGTAAAATTCTTAAACTGGGTGCAGGAGCAGAGGGACTTGGGTGTATCTGTACAGAGATCATTGAAGGTGACAGAACAGGTGGAGAGAGCAGTTAATAACGCTGAGAGTTTCCTGGGCTTTATTAATAGGGACACAGAGTACAGGAGCAATGAGGTTATACTGAACTTGTACAAGACACTAGTCAGATTTCAACTGGAATATTGTGCACAGTTCTGGGTGTCACACAATGGGAAGGATGTGTCCACATTGGAGAGAGAGAGGAGAGGTTTACAGGAATGGTTCCAGGGATGAGAAACTTCAGTTCTGGGGATAGTTTGGAGAGGTTGGGACTGTTCTCTGTGGAGAGGAGAAGACTGAGAGGAGATTTAACAGAGATGTTCAAAATCACAAGGGGGCTGGATAGAGTAGACGGGGAGAAACTGTTCCCACTTGTAAAAGGATCAAGAACGAGAGGGGCACAGATTTAAAGTGATTTGCAAAAGAAGCAAATGTGATGTGAGAAAAATCTTTTTTACCCAGCGAGGGGTTGGGATCTGGAATGCACGGCCTGGAGGTGTGGTGGAGGCAGGTTCAATCGAGGCATTCCGGAGGGCATTGGATGATTATTTGAATGTGCAGGGGTACGGGGAAAAGGCAGGAGAATGGCTCAAAGTCATGGTGCTCGTTTGGAGAGACGGTGCAGACACGATGGGCTGAATGGCCTCATTCTGCACCGTAACAATTCTGTGATTCTATGTTCCAACCAATAGGACCATAGATTTGGACAACTCGCAGTCCTTCGTATCTCAGTCTGTTGTTTGCAGCGTAATCCTAAACTAATCCCATTTCTCTTCCAAACATCAGTATTTATTTCCTGTAATTATTTAGATCCAATATTTGTGGATAAATATATAAACCAGATTGTCAGTTTGAAACAAATTCAATGAATTGACCTACAGGCCAGGATCTGCATTTAAAAGCATTGATATTTGTCTTGTGGCTCCGTGTCAGCTCCCCTGCCAATTGCTGTGGGTTCAAATCCCCATGAAGAGATTTGAGCAGATAACCAGGTTGACTCTCCGGTGCAGTACTGACGGAGTGTAGCAGTGTTGGAGAGGCTGCATGCTGTCCTTTGGATAAGGTATTAAACCAAGGCCCTAGCTGCAGTTTCAAGTGAATGTAAAAGTGTACATTTTTAAAAAGTATGTTTATTTTTGACAATGCAACAAAACCACATGAATGACACAACACAGCATGCAAAACAAAAATCTCAGCCGACATCAATACCGAGGGAGGTAGGAGAACATCAATACCGAGGGAGGTAGGAGAACAGTATAATGAGCTCGATACGATTATTGGACATCACTTGTTGCCCCTCTAAGCCTAACCAGAGAACAAGGGAGAAGGCTATGAAAACATGGTTACACGATGCACACTTTCTCACGCAACGATTGATCGCAATTACCATGAGAGGTCAGGTTAAATATTTTGCGCCATGTTCGGACGGGCACCTACGATATATATCACCCTCAGCTACAGCAGAGGCACCAACAACATCACAATATTCTCCCCTCAACACCAGATCCATCTGCACCCCTGCAGGAACCAATCACGGATTGTTTATAGCCACCCTTAAAAAGACAGGAAACCTGCAACAAGAAAACGCAAGAACCCTGGATTTAAAAGGGTGTTACAGAAATATCTCACAACGCAACATAAGCCCAGTCGCAGCCCAGAACAGAACCGGCATCATTCCACACATTGACACCGAGGACCAGCAGCAACATGTTCACAGTGTGAACAGTGTCGTCAACACCTCCCAGGAAAAAACAAAAAGGAAGGAGAACTGGAACTACCAGGAGTTGATCACAGGATAACAAAGGGCCAGGACCCCCCCGTGAATGCGGAAATCCCGGTGCAAACCCATCACTCATTAATAAGAAGAGAGCAAAGGCAGCTGAACGCGAATGTGAGGAGGCTCCTGAATATTATCATGATGCCCTTGGAGGGGTGGGAGGTGGAGGTGGTGGCTGCAATGGACGCGGAAAAGGCCTTTGACAGGGTGGAGTGGGAGTATCTGTGGTAGGCGCTAGGCAGGTTTGGGGAGGGATTTATAGGGTGGGTCAAGCTGCTGCTGCTGTATCAGGCCCCTGTAGCGAGTGTGTCCACAAACCGCTACGGTCGGAATATTTCAGGCTGCATCGGGGGACGAGACCAGGGGTGTCCCCTGTCCCCGTTGCTGTTTGCCCTGGCAATCGAGCCGTTGGGCATTGCGCTCAGGACTTCGGGGGATTGGAGGGGCTGGTGCGTGGAGGGGAGGGGCACCGGGTCTCCCTCTACCCGGATGATCTGCTGTTGTATATTTCGGACCCGTTAGAGGGGATGGGTGAGGTAATGCGGATCCTGGGGGACTTTGGGAGGATCTCTGGGTACAAGTTGAACGTGGGGAAGAGTGAGCTGTTCGTGGTCAATGCTAGGGGCCAGGAGGAGAGACTGAGGGAGCTCCCGCTCAGGATAATGGAGAGGAGCTTTTGGTACTTGGGGATACAAGTGGCCAGGAACTGTGATGCCCTGCACAGGCTCAACTTAACCCGGCTAGTGGAGCAGATGGAGGGAGAGTTTAAAAGGTGGGATATGCTCCCGCATTCCTCGGCGGGACGGGTCAGACTGTGAAGTTGACGGTTCTCCACCAGGTGGTTCTTCGTGTTTCAGTGCCTCCCCATTTTCATACCCAAGTCCTTTTTCAAGCGGGTGAATAGGATTGTTCAGGGATTTGTGTGGGCGAATAAAACCCCGCGAGAGGGTATTCTTGGAGCGTAGCGGGGGGGGGGGGGGGGGGGGGGGTACTGGCACTGCCGAACTTCTGCGGTTATTACTGGGCGGCCAATGTGGGCATGATCAGGAAATGGATGATGGAGGAGGGGGCGGTTGGAGTCGGCGTCGTGTAGAGGCACCAGTCTAGGGGCACTTGTTATGGCTCCGCTGCTGTTCTCACCGGCGCGATACACCACACGTCTGGTGGTGACGGCGGCACTGAGGATCTGGAGGTAGTGGAGGAGACACGGGAGAAGAGGGGGCCTTGGTGTGGACCCCGATACGGAATAACTACAGATTTCCTCCGGGTAGGTTGGATGGGGGATACCAAGGTTGGTATAGGGCAGGTATTAGGAGGATGGGGGACCTGTCTATAGATAGGACTTTCCCTAGCATGCAGGCGCTGGAGGAGAGGTTCGGCCTGCCCCGACGCCGTGTTCCTCGCTGGCACTGATTCCGACGCCGTGTCCCAGTCGCGCGCTGCCACTGATTCCGACGCCGTGTCCCAGTCCCTCGCTGGCACTGATTCCGACCCGTGTCCCTCGCTGGCACTGATTCCGACGCCGTGTCCCAGTCCCGCGCTGGCACTGATTCCGACCCGTGATTCCGACCCATGTTCCTAGCTGGCACTGATTCTGACGCCGTGTCCTACTCCCTCACTGGCACTGATTCTGACGCCGTGCCCCCAGTTCCTCGTTGGCACTTATTCCAACACCGTGTCCCAGTCCCTCGCTGGCACTGATTCCGATCCGTGTTCCTCTCTGGCACTGATTCCGACGCCGTGTCCCAGTCCTTCGCTGGCACTGATTCCGACCCGTGTTCCTCGCTGGCACTGATTCCGACGCCGTGTCCCAGTCCCTCGCTGGCACTGATTCCGACCCGTGTTCCTCGCTGGCACTGATTCCGACGCCGTGTCCCAGTCCCTCGCTGGCACTGATTCCGACGCCGTGTCCCAGTCCCTCGCTGGCACTGATTCCGACGCCGTGTCCCAGTCCCTCGCTGGCAAATGATTCCCACGCCGTGTCCCAGTCCCGCGCTGTCATTGATTCGACCCGTGATTCCGACCCATATTTCTAGCTGGCACGGATTCAGACGCCGTGTCCTACTCCCCTCGCTGGCACTGATTCTGACGCCGTGCCCCAGTCCCTCGCTGGCACTTATTCCGACGCCGTGTCCCAGTCCCTCGCTAGCACTGATTCCGACGCCGTGTCCCAGTCCCTCGCTGGCACTGATTCCGACGCAGTGTCCCCAGTCCCTCGCTGGCACTGATTCCGACGCCGTGACCCAGTCCCTCGCTGGCTCGGATTCTGACGCCGTGTCCCAGTCCCTCGCTGGCACTGATTCCGACACCCGTGTCCCAGTCCCTCGCTGGCACTGATTCCCGACGCAGTGTCCCAGTCCCCTCGCTGGCACTGATTCCGACGCCTTGTCCCAGTCCCTCGTTGGCACTGATTCCGACGCCGTGTCCCAGTCCCTCGCTGGCACTGATTCCGACGCAGTGTCCCAGTCCCTCGCTGGCACTGATTCCGACGCAGTGTCCCAGTCCCTCGCTGGCACTGATTCCGAGGCCGTGTCCCAGTCCCTCGCTGGCACTGATTCTGACGCAGTGTCCTACTCCCTCGCTGGCACTGATTCTGACACCGTGCCCCAGTCCCTCGCTGGCGCGGATTCCGACGCCGTGTCCCAGTCCCTCGCTGGCACTGATTCCGACGCCGTGTCCCAGTCCCTCGTTGGCACTGATTCCGACGCAGTGTCGCAGTCCCTCGCTGGCACTGATTCCGACGCAGTGTCCCAGTCCCTCGCTGGCACTGATTCCGAGGCCGTGTCCCAGTCCCTCGCTGCTGCACTGATTCTGACGCAGTGTCCTACTCCCTCGCTGGCACTGATTCTGACACCGTGCCCCAGTCCCTCGCTGGCGGCGGATTCCGACGCCGTGTCCCAGTCCCTCGCTGGCACTGATTCCGACGCCGTGTCCCAGTCCCTCGCTGGCACTGATTCGACGCAGTGTCCCAGTCCCTCGCTGGCACTGATTCCGACGCAGTGTCCCAGTCCCTCGCTGGCACTGATTCCGACGCCGTGTCCCAGTCCCTCGCTGGCACTGATTCCGACGCAGTGTCCCAGTCCCTCGCTGGCACTGATTCCGACGCAGTGTCCCAGTCCCTCGCTGGCACTGATTCCGACGCCTTGTCCCAGTCCCTCGCTGGCACTGATTCCGAGGCCGTGTCCCAGTCCCTCGCTGGCACTGATTCCGACGCAGTGTCCCAGTCCCTCGCTGGCACTGATTCCGACGCAGTGTCCCAGTCCCTCGCTGGCACTGATTCGACGCCGTGTCCCAGTCCCTCGCTGGCACTGATTCCGACGCCGTGTCCCAGTCCCTCGCTGGCACTGATTCCGACGCCGTGTCCCAGTCCCTCGCTGGCACTGATTCCGACGCCGTGTCCCAGTCCCTCGCTGGCACTGATTCCGACGCCGTGTCCCAGTCCCTCGCTGGCACTGATTCCGACGCAAGTGTCCCCAGTCCCTCGCTGGCACTGATTCCGACGCCATGACCCAGTCCCTCGCTGGCACTGATTCCGACGCCGTGACCCAGTCCCTCGCTGGCACGGATTCCGGCGCCGTGTCCCAGTCCCTCGCTGGCACTGATTCCGACGCCGTGTCCCAGTCCCTCGCTGGCACGGATTCCGAGGCCGTGTCCCAGTCCCTCGCTGGCACTGATTCCGAGGCCGTGTCCCAGTCCCTCGCTGGCACTGATTCCGACGCCTTGTCCCAGTCCCTCGCTGGCACTGATTCCGACGCCTTGTCCCAGTCCCTCGCTGGCACTGATTCCGAGGCCGTGTCCCAGTCCCTCGCTGGCACTGATTCCGACGCAGTGTCCCGGTCCCTCGCTGGCACTGATTCCGAGGCCGTGTCCCAGTCCCTCGCTGGCACTGATTCCGACGCCGTTCTCCTCTCTGGCACTGATTCCGATGCCGTGCTCTGGTCCTTCCCTCAGACTCCTGAACTCGGCAGGCAGGTCTTATCTGAACAATCTTCATACTGCAGTGAGTGCTTATAAACAGCTCTGGTTGTCAGGCTCTTTTTAAATTTTTTAAATTTATAGTGCCCAATTCATTTTTTCCAATTAAGGGGCATTTAGCGTGGCCAATCCACCCTACCCTGCACATAGTTCTTATGTTCTTATCTTTGGGTTGTGGGGACGAAACCCACGCAAACACGGGAGAATGTGCAAACTCCACACAGATAGTGACCCAGAACCGGGATCGAACCTGGGACCTCGGCGCCGTGAGGCAGCAATGCTAACCACTGTGCTGCTGCGGTTGTCAGGCTCTTTGTCGCTAACTCTGGACCCGAGAGTTACAACAGCCACTGGGCCAGCAATTGCTCTCGATTTGCGCCGGCAGTGTGCTGGCTCGTTTATATGGCCTGACTCATTACTGAATAGCGGCCCAGGGGATGCGTGAACCGTACACTATTGAGTCCCGGCAGCAAAACCTAGTCTCCCAGATGGAAAATTACGGCCCAAATATCTCAAAAACAAACAATCAGGTTTTAACAAAAATTATGTGATGATTGTCAGAATTTCAGATATATTGCATTAGAGTATCTGGTGCAGTAAGGGTTAAAAGCCTGGGTTAGAGTGTGTGTGACTGCTGCGGTAGTGTTTTTAAATAATCCTTGTTTGAAAGGTTTTGGGAGCCAGAGGTATAGTTAAGGCATCGTAACAACTTGGGCTAATGGTTTTTGTTTGGATTAAGGGCGTTCCCTGTGGAGTTAATTATGTACATTGTGTTTAAGCGATGATGTAATTAATGGGAGGTGCTAGAGTATCAGGCATTTTGAGAGAAGCAGTTAGTTTTACTTCTGGAGATCGAAGTCAAACGCTAAAGACAATTTCCTGAGACTTCAGCTCAAGGTCATGCATTGCTCTGACAGGGTCAGATCTCTTTCTTTAAAGCAGTGACAAATGATATCTCTTCAAGTTAAGTATCCAGACTTCTCGGTATCAAGTGTTCCTTTAAAAAAAAAAGTTTAGCGTATCCAATTCATTTTTTCCAATTAAGGGCCAATTTAGTGTGACCAATCCACCTCACCTGCACATTTTTTGGGTTGTGCGGGCGAAACCCATGCAAACACGGGGAGAGTGTGCAAACTCCACACGGACAGTGACCCAGAGCTGGGATCAAACCTGGGACCTCGGCACCGTGAGGCAACTGTGCTAACCACTTGCGCCACCGTGCTGCCCTTGTATCAAGTATTCCTGGGTGCTCACTGTATTTAACAGTGGATTGGGACGGGAGATGGTTTTGTTGTTTGAGTGGGAATAAAGATAGCAGTTAAGGGTTATTGTGTCAATGTACTGATTAGCATTGTTTAAGGGGTAATTGTAATACTGTGTTTGTAATTTACCATATCCCTATTTTTGTGTGAAATCACTCCTGGAGTGAGGTATCCTTTCCTCAGTCTCATTAAATTCAAATGTTGGGGTTTCTGTCCATATCCGAGCCACTGTTGGGGCCTGGTCCGGAATCGTAATAATTGGCACAAAGGGTGTGATCCAAGGGAGAACTGATTTGTTTATTGATGAATACCTGCCTCCTGAGCTTGCTCCAGTATCCATTAACATTGAGTGATGGGGCAAATTTATTCTTTTAAAGAATGTTGAGGGTTGTTTCATTTCAAATGGTGTGGATTATCTTGGCTGCGGTTTGTCAGTTATCAAATTGTGAGTTTTCAGAGCAGGTTGTTGGATGTGGATAGGTTTGAAGCTTCCTCAGTGAGATGGATGCTCTCAATAAAGAGATTTATCTTGCAGCTTGTAGTTGGACAGCATCAATCAGGCAGGGGGAAACCTCAAGGAAGAGCTCATAATTGTATTAATGCTGAGACTGTACATCTCCGTATGGAGATGGGTCCGTGCTTTACTGGGTGCAGGCTCCACTTTCATTTTATTCTTTCATGGAACATAGGCCAGCTGTTTTTATTGCCCATTCCTCAAGTCCTCCGTGTCAATGAAGGACACTATAATGCCCATTCCTAATTGTCCTTGGGAAGGTGGCGCTGAACTGCCTTTTGAACCACTGCAGTCTGAGGTGTAGGTACAGCCACAGTGCTGTTGGGGAGGGAGTTCCAGGAATTTTTACCCAGTGGCTATGGAGGAATGGTGATATATTTCCAAGTTGGGATCCTGAGTGACTTGGAGGGCAGCCTGTAGGTGGTGGGGTTTCCCTGCATTTTCTGCCCTTGTCCTTCTAATTGGTAGAGGTCACAGTTTGGGAAACGCTGTTGAAGGAGTCTTGGTGAGTTCCTGCATTGCATTTTGTAGATGGTGCACACGGCTGCTAGTGTGTGTTGCTGATGGAGGGAGTGAATATTGGGAGGTGATTGATGGGGTGCCAAGCAAGCGGGCTGTTTTGTCCTAGATGTAACTTGTTGAAGGATGTAACTAGTATGGTAGATAACGGGAAACCAGTATATGGAGTCTCCGTGGATGATCAGAAGGCTTTTGATAAGGAAGCACAGTGGCACAATGGTTGGCACTGCTGCCACACCGTGCCATGGACCCAGGTTCAATCCCGGACTCTGGTCTGTGCGGAGTCTGCACATTCTCCCCTTGTCTTTCTGAGTTTCCTCCGGATGCTCCCGTTTCCTCCCACAGTTAAAAGATGTGCAGTTTGGGTGGACTGTGTAGCACAATCAATTACTCACGAGTCGAGAAGTGATGAAGTCAATCGAGGCTTTATGAAGCAAGACTTGTTCCCCAGCAGCTCAGTTACAGAGTGCGGCTGCTGGGAGAACCCGGGCTCTTATACTCCGCCTTACTGGGTGGAGCCAGCAGGCGGCAGATCCAACCAGGACCCAGTGTCTGTCTACCAGCCTCTCGGCATCACGGGTACCGTACTACCCCTAATACATACCACCACATACACCCCTTGTTAAAAAGGAACCCGGTGGGGTGGTGGATCGCATGGTGGTAGGGGTTTACAAAGCTGGTCCTTGAATTATTTTCCATACAGTGGTTATGCATTGATCTCAACAGTTAACTATTTACAGGTTTTGTCAGAATTATTTACAGATTTTTGTTTTGTGTCACGGATTCCACGAGTCGAGCAGGTGCCCTGGTCGTCCTCGTCGATCGTCTCAGCCCCGGTGATGGTGCAGTTGCTGGCTCGGGCACTGTCGTCTCTGGGAGCGTTGCGCTGTTTGTCCCTGTTTCCTTACTCCTGGGCGGGCACGGGAGGAGGACCGATCCACCCGGGAAGGGAGCGGCCGTGAGGTGCGCCGGTGGGAGGGAGGGGGTGATTGGTGTTGGAGGGGTGTGCGTGGTTCCGGCGGGCGCCAGCTCCCGCAGGGAGACCGTGTCCTGTCGGCCGTCGGGGTACGTCACTTAGGCGTACTGAGGGTTTGCGTGGAGAAGGTGTACCCTCTCGACCAACGGGTCCGATCTGTGCGCCCGCACATGCTTTCAGAGCAAGATGGGCCCTGGGGCTGCCAGCCAGGTTGGCAGCGACGTTCCGGAGGAGGACTTCCTAGGGAAGACAAGGAGGCGCTCGTGAGGCGTTTGATTAGTGGTGGTACATAGCAGCGACCGGATGGAGTGGAGGGCATCTGGGAGGACTTCCTGCCAACGGGAAACTGGGAGGTTTCTGGACCGTAGGGCCAGTAGGACGGTCTTCCAGACCGTACCGTTCTCCCTCTCTACCTGACCGTTCCCCCGGGGGTTGTAACTGGTCATCCTGCTCGAGGCAATGCCTTTGCTGAGCAGGAACTGACGCAGTTCGTCGCTCATGAAGGCGGACCCCCTGTCGCTATGGATGTACACAGGGAAACCGAACAGTGTAAAGATGGTGCCGAGAGCTTTAATAACTGTGGCCGCGGTCATGTCGGGGCAGGTGGATGGCGAAAGGGAAACTGGAGTATTCGTCCACCACGTTTAAGAAGTATGCGTTGCGGTCGGTGGAGGGGAGGGGGCCTTTGAAATCCAAACTGAGGCGTCAAAGGGACGGGAAGCCTTTATCAGGTGCACTCTATCTGGCCTGAAAAAATGCGTTTGCACTCTGCGCAGATTTGGCAGTTCCTGGTGGCTGTTCGGACCTCCTCAACAGAGTAGGGGAGGTTGCGGGACTTCACAAAATGGTAGAATCGAGTGACCCCCGGGTGGCAGAGGTCCTCGTGGAGGGCTTGGAGGTGGTCTACTTGTGCGTTGGCACATGTGCCGCGGGATAGGGCATTGGACGGCTCGTTCAGCTTTCCGGGACGATACAAGATCTCATAGTTATAGGTGGAGAGCTCAATCCTCCACCTCAAGATCTTGTCATCCTTGATTTTGCCCCGCTGTGCATTATCGAACATAAAGGCTACCGACCGTTGGTCAGTGAGGAGAGTGAATCTCCTGCCGGCCAGGTAATGCCTCCAATGTCGCACAGCTTCCACTATGGCTTGGGCTTCCTTTTCCACTGAGGAGTGGCGGATTTCTGAGGCGTGGAGGGTCCGGGAGAAAAAAGCCACGGGTCTGCCCGCTTGGTTGAGAGTGGCCGCCAGAGCTACATCGGATGGGTCGCTCTCGACCTGGAGGGGGAGGGACTCGTCGATTGCGTGCATCGTGACCTTTGCGATATCAGCTTTGATGCGGCTGAAGGCCTGGTGGGCCTCTGTCGACAGGGGGAAGGTAGTGGACTGGATTAACGGGCGGGCCTTGTCCGCGTATTGGGGAACCCACTGGGCGTAGTACGAGAAGAAGCCCAGGCAGCGTTTCAGGGCTTCGGAGCAGTGGGGGAGGGGAAATTCCATAAGGGGTGGGCATGCGTTCGGGGTCGGGGCCTATCACTCCATTACGCACTACGTATCCCAGGATGGCCAGACGGTTGGTGCTAAGCACTCATTTTTCCTCGTTATAGGTGAGGTTCAGAGCGTTAACGGTCTGGAGGAATTTGCGGAGGTTGGCGTCGTGGTCCTGCTGGTCATGGCCGCAGATGGTTACATTGTCGAGGTATGGGAACGTGGCTCGCAGACCGTGCTGGTCAACCATTCGGTCCATCTCCCGTTGGAAGACCGAGACTCCGTTCGTGACGCCAAATGGGACCCTTAAGAAATGGTAGAGCCGCCCGTCTGCCTCGAAGGCCATGTATTTGCGGGTCACTCGGGCGGATGGGGAGCTGGTGGTATGCGGACTTGAGGTCCACGGTGGAAAAGACTTTGTACTGTGCAATCCGATTGACCATGTCGGATATGCGGGGGAGAGGGTACGCATCTAGCTGCGTGTACCTATTGATGGTCTGACTATAGTCTACGACCATCCTCTGCTTCTCCCTGGTCTTCACAACTACCACCTGGGCTCTCCAGGGACTATTGCTGGCCTGGATTATGCCTTCCTTCAGCAGCCGCTGGACTTCAGACGGATAAACGTTCGACCCTGGGCGCTGTACCGTCTGCTCCTAGTGGCGACGGGTTTGCAATCCGGGGTGAGGTTCGCAAACAAGGAAGGCGGTTCAACCTTGAGGGTCGCGAGGCTGCAGGTAGTGAGTGGGGGTATTGGGCTGCCGAATTGGAACGTTGGCTCTGGAGGTTGCATTGGAAATCTAACCCCAAGAGAGTGGGAGCGCAGAGTTGGGGAAGGACATAAAGCTGATAATTCTTAAACTCCCTCCCTTGCACCGTTAGGGTCGCGATGCAGAACCTTTTGATCTCTACGGAATGGGATCCCGCTGCCAGGAAAATCTTTTGGCTGCTCGGACAAATGGAAAGAAAACAGCGTCTTACCGTAACCGGGTGGATAAAACTTTGTGCTCCCAGAGTCGATCAGGCATGGCGTTTCGTACCCGTTCACCAGCACCGTTGTTGTTGCCGTTTGGAGCGTCCAGGGCCGCGACTGGTCCAGGGTCACCGAAGCCAGTCGTGGTTGTTGCATCGTGGCGTTTTCTTCAGACCCCCGTGGAGCCTTGGCTATCAGCCAAGATGGCGGCGTCCATGGATCTCACGCGGTTGGGGGCGGACAAAATGGCCGACCCCATGGATCGCACGTGGCCGGGGGGTGGGTCACAAGATGGCGGCCCCCATCCTCTCCGCGTGGTGTCCGGGACCCAAAATGGCGGCGCCCCGCTGGCCGCACATGGATCGTTGGGGGGGGTTGAGTCTGCTGTCCCCATTCTCCCCCGGAGATAGCGGCGACCCCCCCGGGACTGGCACGCCGCTGAGTAGTGCCCCTTTTTGCCACAGCCTTTACAGATGGCTGAGGCGGGGCCGGGCAGCGCTGCCGGGGGTGTTTCGCCTGCCCGCAAAAATAGCAGCGGGGCCCACCCAGATGGTCTGGTGCTCTGGCCGTGCAGGCTTGCGGGGGGGGGGGGGGGGGTGTGCCGGGGAGTCGGTCGCAATGGGGGTCCACGGAGCCCAAGGGGCTGCCACGCGGTCGGGGCCGTAGGCGTGGGCATTTTGTGAGGCCACGTCGAGGGAGGCCGCAAGGGCCCGTGCCTCCGTGAGTCCTAACGAGTCCTCTCCCTAGCAGTCTCTGCCACAAAAGCCCTGATTAGGAGCTCCGTATGTTCGTTCGCGCTCACCGACGGGGCAGTTGCAGTTCCTTCCCAATATTAGCAGCGCGCTGTAGAACTCGTCCAGCGATTCTCCGGGATTTGCCGTCTCATCGCGAGTTGGTGGCGTGCATAGACTTGGTTTATGGGCCGAATGTAGACCCCTTACAGCATGGTGAGCGCCGTCGGGAAATCCTCCGTGTCTTCAATGAGCGTGTAGATCTCCGGGCTCACCCTGGAATGCAGGACCTGCATTTTCTGGTCTTCCGTGGTCCGACCGGGGGCCGTTCAAAGGTAACCTTCGAAGCACGCTAGCCAGTGTTTAAACACGGCCGCCGAGTTTGCTGCATGGGGACTGATTCGCAGACACTCCGGGGCGATCCGGAGCTCCATAGTCTTTTTAAGTCTGCTTAATAAATTGTAGCACAATCAATTACTCACGAGTCGCGAAGAGATGAAGTCAATCGAGGCTTTATTAAGCAAAACTTGATCCCCAGCAGCTCAGTTACAGAGTGCGGCTGCTGGGAGAACCCGGGCTCTTATACTCCGCCTTACTGGGTGGAGCCAGCAGGCGGCAGATCCAACCAGGACCCAGTGTCTGTCTACTAATAGCCTCTCGGCATCACAGGTACCGTACTACCCCTAATACATACCACCATAGACTGGCCCATGATAAATTGCCTCCCAAGTGTCCAGGGGCTAAGTGGGGTTACGAGCTCAGGTAGAGTGCTCTTTCAGAGGGTCAGGGCAGACCTGATGGGCTGAATGGCCTCCTTCTGCACTGTAGGGGATCTATGATTCTAAGGCAGGTTAATATGCAAGCTGCTGTTGATGTAAATGTAATAGAAAGTTAGGAGAATCCTTGGTTTGGGAGAGGATTGGATTGGATTTGTTTATTGTCACGTGTACCGAGGTACAGTGAAAAGTATTTTTCTGCGAGCTACTCAACAGATCATTAAGTACATGAGAAGAAAAGGGAATAAAAGAAAATACATAATAGGGCAACACAACATATACAATGTAACTACATAAGCACTGGCATCGGATGAAGCATACGGTGTAGTGTTAATGAAGTCCGTCCATAAGAGGGTCATTTAGGAGTCTGGTAACAGTGGGGAAGAAGCTGTTTTTGAGTCTGTTCGTGCGTGTTCTCAGACTTCTGTATCCCCTGCCCGATGGAAGAAGTTGGAAGAGTGAATAAGCCGGGTGGGAGGGGTCTTTGATTGTGCTGCCCGCTTTCCCCAGGCAGCGGGAGGTGTAGATGGAGTCAATGGATGGGAGGCAGGTTCGTGTGATGGACTGGGCGGTGTTCACGACTCTCTGAAGTTTCTTGCGGTCTTGGGCCGAGCAGTTGCCATACCAGGCTGTGATGCAGCCCGATAGGAGGCTTTCTATGGTGCATCTGTAAAAGTTGGTAAGAGTCAATGTGGACATGCCGAATTTCCTTAGTTTCCTGAGGAAGTATAGGCGCTGTTGTGCTTTCTTGGTGGTAGCGTCGACGTGGGTGGACCAGGACAGATTTTTGGAGATGTGCACCCCGAGGAATTTGAAACTGCTAACCATCTCCACCTCGGCCCCGTTGATGCTGACAGGCGTGTGTGCAGTACTTTGCTTCCTGAAGTCAATTACCAAGTCTTTAGTTTTGCTGGCATTGAGGGAGAGATTGTTGTCGCTACACCACTCCACTAGGTTCTCTATCTCCCTCCTGTATTCGGACTCATCGTTATTCGAGATCCGGCCCACTATGGTCGTATCGTCAGCAAACTTGTAGATGGAGTTGGAACCAAGTTTTGCCGCGCAGTCGTGTGTGTACAGGGAGTAGAGTAGGGGGCTAAGTACGCAGCCTTGCGGGGCGCCGGTGTTGAGGACTATTGTGGAGGAGGTGTTGTTGTTCATTCTTACTGATTGTGGTCTGTTGGTCAGAAAATCGAGGATCCAGTTGCAGAGTGGGGAGCCAAGACCTAGGTTTTGGAGCTTTGATAGGAGCTTGGCTGGGATTATGGTGTTGAAGGCGGAGCTGTAGTCAATAAATAGGAGTCTAATGTAGGAGTCCTTGTTTTCGAGATGCTCTCGGGATGAGTGTAGGGCCAGAGAAATGGTGTCTGATGTGGACTGGTTGCAGCGGTATGTGAATTGCAGTGGATCAAGGCGTTCTGGGAGTATGAAGGTGATGCGCTTCATGATCAACCTCTCGAAGCACTTCATTACGACTGAAGTCAGGGCCACATTAGTGGAGTGGAATCATGAGTGGAATCGGGGAGTAGATTCTGGGATTTTGGGGAGTGGATTGGGAATGGATCCTGTGTTTTTCTGGGGGTGGCTCCTGGGGTTTGTTTGTGGAAGGAGTGAATCCCTCATTTTGGCGGCTGATAGTGGATCCCGGGTTTTCCCCAAAGATGGGGAAATTTTTTTTTTCTGGAAGTGGGGAGTGAATCCTGCTTTTTGAGGGGGCGCGGAAGTGGACTGTTTTTGGGAGGTGGGAGTGGATCCCATTTTTGAGGGGAGTTAGGCAGAATGGATCCTGGAGGATGGGGGAAGTGGATCCGAGATTTAATAGGGGCGGGGGTGGATGTCGGGTTTCCCGGTGGAGGGGAGTGGATCCCAGTTTCCTGGGGCTGAATTTGGTTTCATGGTGGAACGGGATCTTGGATCTTGCTTTTTCTGGAGGATCAGGGGAGTGGATCCCGTTTTTTTCCGGGGTCAGGAAATGGACCCCAGTTCACGGGAAAGTGGACCCCGGTTCTCGGGGGTGGGGGGGGGGCTCCCGGTGCTCGGGGAGATGGGTCGTGGATCCCGTGGGTGTCTGGTCACTCCCAAGTGTCCGGTCACTCCCAAGTGTCCGGTCAGTCCCAGTGTCCGGTCGGTCCCGTTTCTGGTTGTCTGGTCACACCCGTGTCCGGTCGGTGCCGGAGGCCAGTCAGTCCCGTATCTGGGTCTCCGGCCAATCCCAGTGCCCGGGTAACCGGTCCGTTCATGTCCGAGTGACCGGCCAGTCCCAGTGTCTGGTCAGACCCATGTCCGGTCAGTCCCGGTCATTCCGGGTGTTCGTGGTCCGAGTGTCCGGTCTGTCCGTGGTGTCCAGTCTGTCCGTGGTGTCCGGTCTGTCCGGGGTGTCCGGTTTGTCCAGTCTGTCTGGGGAGTCCGGGTGTCCGGTCAGTCCCGGTGTCCGGTGTCCGCACTCACTGACCAGCCTCTCTCTCTCCCTCAGTTTTGTCCGGAGCCGCGAACCGAGAGTGAAACCTGTGGAAATATCCGTGAGTTCCTGAGGGGCTGCTCGGCGCTTCACATCGAGGTGAGTGACCCCCTCCCACCCAATCCTGACCCCTAAAACCACCCCACCCTGGCCCCCCCTCCCCCTGGCCTCTTCCCCCCCCCCCCCCTCACCCTGGCCTCTTCCCCCCCCCCCTTGCCTCTCTTCCCCCCCCCCCTCCCCCTCCCCCTGACCTCTTCCCCCCCCTTGACCTCACCCCCCTCCCCCCTCCCCCTGACCTCACCCCCTCCCCCTCCCCCTGACCTCCCCCCCCCCCTGACATTCCCCCTCCCCCTGACCTCCCCCTCCCCCAGACCTCCCCCTCCCCAGACCTCCCCCTCCCCCTCCCCCTGACCTCCCCCTCCCCCTGACCTCCCCCTCCCCCTGACCTCCCCCTCCCCCTGACCTCCCCCCTCCCCCTGACCTCCCCCTCCCCCTGACCTCCCCCTCCCCCTGACCTCCCCCCTCCCCCTGACCTCCCCCTCCCATTGACCTCCCCCTCCCATTGACCTCCCCCTCCCATTGACCTCCCCCTCCCATTGACCTCCCCCTCCCATTGACCTCCCCCTCCCCCTGACCTCCCCCTCCCCCTGACCTCCCCCTCCCCCTGACCTCCCCCTCCCCCTGACCTCCCCCTCCCCCTGACCTCCCCCTCCCCCTGACCTCCCCCTCCCCCTGACCTCCCCCCTCCCCCTGACCTCCCCCTCCCCCTGACCTCCCCCTCCCCTGACCTCCCCCCTCCCCCTGACCTCCCCCTCCCCCTGACCTCCCCCTCCCCCTGACCTCCCCCTCCCCCCTGACCTCCCCCTCCCCCTGACCTCCCCCTCCCCCTGACCTCCCCCTCCCCCTGACCTCCCCCTCCCCCTGACCTCCCCCTCCCCCTGACCTCCCCCTCCCCCTGACCTCCCCCTCCCCCTGACCTCCCCCCTCCCCCTTCCCCTCCCCCTTCCCCTCCCCCTTCCCTCCCCCTTCCCCTCCCCCTTCCCCTCCCCCTCCCCCTTCCCCTCCCCCTTCCCCTCCCCCTTCCACTCCCCCTTCCCCTCCCCTTCCCCTCCCCCTGACCTCCCCCTCCCCCTGACCTCCCCCTTCCCCTCCCCCTGACCTCCCCCTCCCCCTCCCCCTGACCTCCCCCTCCCCCTCCCCCTGACCTCCCCCTTCCCCTCCCCCTGACCTCCACCTCCCCCTCCCCCTGACCTCCCCCTCCACCTCCCCCTCCCCCTGACCTCCCCCTCCCCCTGACCTCCCCCTCCCCCCTGACCTCCCCCTCCCCCTGACCTCCCCCTCCCCCTGACCTCCCCCTCCCCCTGACCTCACCCCTCCCCCTGACCTCACCCCTCCCCCTGACCTCACCCCTCCCCCTGACCTCACCCCTCCCCCTGAGCTCCCCCTCCCCCCTGAGCTCCCCCCCTCCCCCCTGAGCTCCCCCTCCCCCCTGAGCTCCCCCCTCCCCCCTGAGCTCCCCCTCCCCCCTGAGCTCCCCCTCCCCCCTGAGCTCCCCCCTCCCCCCTGAGCTCCCCCTCCCCCCTGAGCTCCCCCTCCCCCCTGACCTCCCCCCTCCCCCCTGACCTCCCCCTCCCCCCTGACCTCCCCCTCCCCCCTGACCTCCCCCTCCCCCCTGACCTCCCCCTCCCCCCTGACCTCCCCCTCCCCCCTGACCTCCCCCTCCCCCCTGACCTCCCCCTCCCCCCTGACCTCCCCCCTCCCCCCTGACCTCCCCCTCCCCCCTGACCTCCCCCTCCCCCCTGACCTCCCCCTCCCCCCCTCCCCCTGTCAATCAGCCAGGATCTGATTGAATGGTGGGGCAGGCTCGAAGGGCTGAATTGCCGAATTCTTATGTTAAATGGGTGACCCCTTACTCTGAGATTATGGGAGTGGCCATCTTTGGAGTGTCTGACTCGCTGGGGCTGCAGACGGGGATGAAGGCTGATGTCTTGGCCTTTGTCTCGCTCATAGTTCTGTTTGGCTGGAGGTCCCCGGTGCCACTAAGCCCTCGGCTTGGTTGGGGGATTTGATGGAATTTCTACACCTGCCGAAGATTAAGTTACCTTGACGTGGTCTTAGTTGGCATTAAGGTTTGCTAAGGTTTGTTTTGTTTATTGGGGGAAGAGGTTTGGGATGCCAGGATGGGATAATTGGACCATAGAATTTACAGTGCAGAAGGAGGCCATTCGGCCCATCGAGTCTGCACCGGCCATTGGAAAGAGCACCCTACTTGGACTTAAGCCCACACCTATCTCCACCCTATCTCCGTAACCCCACTTAACCTATTGGACACTAAGGGGCAATTTAGCATGGCTTATCCGCCTAACCTGCACATCATTGGACTGTGGGAGGAAACCGGAGCACCCGGAGGAAACCCACGCAGACACGAGAAAGTGCAAACTCCACACAGTCACCTGAGACGAGAATTGAACCCAGGTTCCGAGAGCTGTGAGGCAGCAGTGCTAACCACTATGCCACCATGCCTTATGAAGGTGGAGAGACAGAGGCTGGTGGACTCCAGTCTCGACATGAACCCCCAGGGTACAAGTGGTTTCTACAGTCTGAGGCTTGTGAATGTTTGGATATCTCTTCACCAGAGGGCCATAGGTGCTGAGCCGGGAGTATACTGAAGATTGAGATTGAGTGTAAAGGATTCACAGGATTAGGCAGTAAGGGGTGAATGAGGTCTGGAATCAGCCATGATCTTATTAAATGGCCGAACACATTCAGGCAGTTGAATGGTCTGTTCCTGCTCCTAATCCTGTGTCTGATGTACCTGAGACATCATTATTTCTAATAACCCAGGTTTATTTATATTGCAATTTGTAATACGCGCACGTTGTCTTCTGTTTGTATTCAGTAGTGTTCCCGTTATTTTTAATCTGGAGGTAACAGTTTGTTCCTTAATCTCACGATTTTCCTTTCCGATTCACTCTGATTGTCCTGTCTGGGTGCTTTAGTATTCGCTGCCCTCTTCCTCTTCTCCAAAGCCACAGTGTGTACCAGGTGGGACGGACTGATTGCCCCTGTGAGACACTCTACTCTGTGCTATTTGGCTCCTAACCTTCCAGCAGATCTTGAACGCTGCTATTTTGCTCATATTGTTGATGGGATGCGGTGAACTTTTCACCAGCAGACACATCTCTCGGTCCCATCGTCTACCAGCACTCCTCTCGTGTCCACCCCGCCCCCCCCACCCCACCCCAGTCCCATTCACTCATGTTGGGGAGTATTATGGGTGTGTGGTGCAGGTACAGCAGGCAGTAAAGAAGGCAAATGGTATGTTGTCCTTCATAGCGAGAGGATTTGTGTACAGGAATAGAGATGTTTTACTGCAATTGTATAGGGCATTGGTGAGGCCACACCTGGAGTATAGTGTGCAGTTTTGGTGTCTGTGGAGGGAGAGCAGCGAAGGTTTACCCGGCTGATTCCTGGGATGGTGGGACTGTCATATGAGGAGAGCCCAATTCGGTTTGGATTATATTCATTGGAGTTTAGAAGAGTGAGAGGGGATCTCATAGAAACTTACAAAATTCTACCAGGATTAGATGGGGTAGATTCAGAAAGAATGTTCCTGATAGAATACCTACAGTTCGGAAGGTGAGGCCATTTGGCCCATCGAGTCAGCAATAACCCTCTGAAAGCGCACTCTACCCAGGCCCACTCCCCTGCCCTGTCCCCATGACCCCTTCTAACCTTTGGACCCTAAGGGCAATTTATCATGTCCAACTCACCTAACCTGCACATCTTTGGATTGTGGGAGGAAACCAGAGCACCCGGAGGAAGCCCTCGCAGATACTGGGAGAACGGGCAGACTCCGCACAGACAGTAACCCCGTGCCGGAATTGAACTTGTGTCCCTGGCGCTGTGAAGCAGCAGCGCGAACCACTGTGCCGCCCTCTTCCTGATGGTGGGGGAGTCCAGAACTAGGGGTCATAGTTTGAGGGTAAGGGGTAAACCTTTTAGGACTGAGGTGAGGAGAAATGTCTTCACCCAGAGTTCAAGAAGGAATTCGATACAGCTCTTGGGGCTAAAGGGGTCGCGGGATATGGGGGGGGGGGGGGGGGGGGGGGGGGGAGATCAGAGTATTGACCTTGATGATCAGCCATGATCAGAGTGAATGGCGGAGCAGGGCGGAAGGGGCCGAATGGCCTCCTGCTTCTGTTTCCTATTTGTGTTTCTATGTACGTTAACTAGTCTCAGCGTGAGATTCCACCCATTAACCACTCCGAACATACTGCCTGGGTAATTACCATTGCTTGGGGCTGATTGGAACATCCTGGTTATTGAAAAGGGCTCAGTGGAAATGATGAAAAGTGTTTCATGTTGGCCCTGCCTTCATATCAATGATGGACAATTACTGAGACTGTGGCTTAGGCTGCACTCCGTGTGAATCAAATTGAATAAAAGTTAAAAAGTGGAAGAGGAGGTTTTACTAACTTAAAACTCTCAGTTCCTGGTTTCAAAATAATAAAAGGCGCAATAGCTGGCCAAGTTCATGAGATGAATTTCCCCATTCCCATGGGTCAGTACTGAGGGAGTGCTGCACAGTTGAATCTTGCTGTCCGTATTTACCTTCCATGTTTCCTATCTTATTAACAGTGAGTGACTGGCTCAAGTACCTTTGTTTGAATTTGTGGAATGGAATACAGAAACACAAATCTGTCCTTTTACTGTAAATTGACGGCACAGATGCTGTGAGAGATCCTGAGAACAGATTGAGGAAGCAGAAGTAACTTGTAGGGGGAACAGTCTGCACAACGGTCACATTGTCTTTTTGACTCGATGCTGGTAGTATACGTCATCAGATATCTGAAATTGTTCGATCGAAGAGGGGTATCCGATTCAGCCCCGAGAATGAGCTCTCCAATCCAAATCTATCCCACCTTTCTTTCCAACCCCTCGATACTTGTAACCAACAAAACAACTGCAGAACGTGGAAGGGGGAAGTGATAAATGAGTAGAGACCGAGGTCTACATTGTTCACACACTACTGTCCTGCCTCTCACATTATACCACGGTATTAACTTATTGGTCAATGCGATCACTTAATCTATAACTAATATTGACATTCAGCATTAGTATCATCACTGAATTTCTCCACGATCAACATCCTGGGGGTTACCATTTACCACAAAGTGGACTGGACCAGCCACATTAATACTGTGGCTACGACAAGAGCAGATTAGAGGCTGGGAATCCTACAGTGAGTAACTCACCTCCTGAGTCCCCAAAGTCTGTCCACCATCTACAAGGCACAAGTCAGGAGTGTGATGGAATACTCTCCACTTGCCTGGATGAGTGCAGCTCCAACAACACTCAAGAAGCTCAACACCATCCAGGACAAAGCAGCCCCGCTTGATTGCTCCTCCTTCCACAAACATTCAAACCCTCCACCACCGACAAACAGTGACATACGTGTGTACCATCTACAAGATGCGCTGCAGCAACTCACCAAGGTTCCTTAGTCAGCACCTTCCATACCCACGACCACATAATCTGCAATGTCAGAGGGTCAGTACTGAGGGAGTGTTGCAATGTGAGAGGGTCAGTAATGAGGGAGTGCTGCACTGTCAGAGGGTCAGTACTGAGGGAGTGCTGCACTGTCAGAGGGTCAGTACTGAGGGAGTGCCGCACTGTCAGAGGGTCAGTACTGAGGGAGTGCTGCACTGTCAGTGGGTCAGAGGTCTTATTTTGCACAAGACTGGCCTCCCTGGTGATGTAAAGAATCCCACTGTCAATATTTCAAAGATGATGTGGGACTGACGGGAGACCTCCCCAATATCCTGACCAATATGTATCCATATCTAAAAAGAGATTATCTGGTCATTGTCATGTTTGCTTTGTGGGAGCTCACTGCGTGCAAACTAGTTGCCGCATTTTCTACATTCCAACAGCGACCCCACTTCAAAAGTACTTCACTGGCTGTGAACCAATTTGGGACGTACTGTGGTGATGAATGGCGCCTAGTGAGGGGCCTGGACAGGAAGCAAGTGTTTTCAATAGTTGAAGGGTCAGTTACGAAGGGACAGAAGTTCAAGGTGAGGGGCGGAAGGTTTTTGGAGGATTTGAGGAAAAGCTTTTTGACCAGAGGGTGGTGATGGTCTGGAACGCACTGCCTGGGAGAGGCGGGTTGCCTCACATCCTTAAAAAGTACCTGGATGAGCACTTGGCACGTCATATTCAAGGCTACGGGCCGAGTGCTGGCAAATGGGATTAGGTGGGCAGGTCAGTGTTTTTCATGCACTCGATGGGCCGAAGGGCCTTTTCTGCACTGTATTATTCTGTGATTCTGTGATGTCTGCTTTCTCGCTCTTGGGAAGCTCTCCCCACCTGGAAGTTGAGATGCAGCGGCTCTGACAGTGCGGCACTCCCTCAGTACTGACCCTGTGACAGTGCAGCACTCCCTCAGTACTGACCCTGTGACAGTGCAGCACTCCCTCAGTACTGACCCTGTGACAGTGCAGCACTCCCTCAGTACTGACCCTCTGACAGTGCAGCACTCCCTTAGTACTGACCCACTGACAGTGTGGCACTCCCTCAGTACTGACCCTCTGACAGTGAAATGAAAAATGAAAATCGCTTATTGTCACAAGTAGGCTTCAAATGAAGTTACTGTGAAAAGCCCCTAGTCGACACATTCCGGCGCCTGTTCGGGGAGGCTGGTACAGGAGGCTAGTACACTGTCAGAGTGCAGCACTCCCTCAGTACTGACCCTCTGACAGTGCAGCACTCCCTCAGTACTGACCCTCTGACAGTGCAGCACTCCCTCAGTACTGACCCATTGACAGTGCAGCACTCCCTCAGTACTGACCCTCTGACAGTGCAGCACTCCCTCGGTACTGACCCATTGACAGTGCAGCACTCCCTCGGTACTGACCCATTGACAGTGCAGCACTCCCTCAGTACTGACCCTCCGTACTGACTCTCTGATAGTGCAGCACCCAGGCCTCATGACCGGATACAATGTACTCCGTCACACCTGAAATGGCCAGCCTTCCAATCGGGACTGTGAAAGCATGGCCGCTAACTCTCGGTTGGGTACTCGCTCCCCACTCATGAGAACCCACTCATAAACTGCCCTTGCCTGGCCTCTCCTCACCGAGTCAGCGGGGATTGGCGACATACCATGCAGCTGGATTTCCAAGGAGGGAAGGCGAGCCCTCACCAGGGAGATTGCTCTATCAGATAACAGGATTGTTGAAGTAATTGAAATGGGTAATAATGCAGAAATATCTTGCCCCATAGTTTGCGAATGAACAGTTCATTCAGGAAGAATTCTTGGTTTTTACCTCGCGTTGGAGGATTGTTGACATTGAAAGGGTGGGGTATTTGTGGTGGTAATCGTGTCATAACCGTGAATAATTCTGTGTGGATGTCACACTTTGGGGAACCAGAGTGCAGGCAGTTACTGCCATTTATAAAGGTGCTTTGAGCCACAAAGCTCTCAGTTACAAGAAGCTGTATATCTACCACAGTGCGAGAGGAGGGTCACAATACAAACTGTTTCATGTGACTACAGTAGATTACTCAAGCTTCGCTCTCACCGTTTAATCATGTCATCTGATCCCTTCAATTATTCACTCCTGTGTATCTATTATTAATGGAGTAATACAATATAATTTTAGAGTCCATGAGTAAATAGCTTAATTTAGACAGACCATGTTAAAGACCGTGTTTCTGCTCATTCCTTTACCAGTTTCAGACATTCTTGTCTTCTGGGAAGGTGGTGGGTTCGGGAACATTGTCTGTACGTAGTTTGTCATCCCTGTGTGGCACTGAGGGAGTTCTGCATTGTCACGAAGCATTCTGGAGGAGGCGTTAAACTGAGACTTTCTTCTGGGAGATGTTAAAGATCCGATTAGACTGTTGGAGGAAGATCAGAGAATTCTAGTGATTTGGCCAACATTACTTTCTCTCCCAATTAAATATGGCTGAGTGGAGCTGTTCAGACCATATTCTATCATCCAGAATGTCCCTGAATTCCCCTTCATTGCAATGTCCAAGGGGTTTGTAAATTATGCCGTGACTCTGGATGTCCATCCTATATGTTAATCACGCTATCTGTGAAGATCATCCTAACAGTAGGCAGCACAGTAGCACAAATCGCTAACACTGGCTTCACAGCGGTCACTGTCTGTGTGGAGTCTGCACGTTCTCCCCGTGTCTGCGTGGGTTTCCTCCGGGTGCTCCGGTTTCCTCCCACAGTCCAAAGACTTGCATATTAGGTGGATTGGCCAGGCTAAAATTGTCCTTAATGTCCAAAAAGGTTAGGAGGGGTTATTGATTATGGGGATAGGGTGGAAGTGAGGGCTTAAGGGTCGGTGCAGAGGACTATGTTCTGTACCAGGCCTCCATTTTGCTCCTGATCGTTTAAGCCTGTGTTCCATTGTTCAATTATTGTCATTTAAGGTAATGTCCCAGATTTTCCTTTTGCTGTACTGTTTAAAATTGAATACCACCTTAAGGATGAAAATGTTTCTCTCATCTTTCATCCAAACCTGATCCTTTAACACGAAGGGCAAGTCTTGTATTCCCCGTCATTATCTCCGAGCCAATGATTCAGTCTCGCGTGCGAATGGCCCCGCAACCAGAAAGTGTGATGTGGCCACAGCCTGGTAGACATTAACGCACTCTGTACCTCACTAATTCACTAGATCATCGAACATCTGTTGGCTTTGTTGATTGATGTCACATGTCACATTTCAGTTGAATATGCGCGACCCGATTTTCGGTGTTTACAAGAGATGTGGTTTCAGATACTGTGTGCTATCTTTCTGTCTTCTTAGCAATCTCCAGTTTGTATTAAATTTGTGCCGTAACGGTGATTTCAATTCAAATGTACGTCATTAGCTGTAAAGTGTTTTGGAAGGTAGTGAGGCTGTGGAAGGTGCTACTTAAATGCAGGCCTTCCTTTCTGATGCCGTACAGTCTGGGCCAGGCTCCACTTACACTAGAAACACTGACGGGTCGGGCACTTTGGGAGGAAAGAACACACAATTGAAATAGTCAATCTCCAGAATCGGGTTTCTGATCAAAGGCCAGAAATAATTAATTGTGAATTACAGGAGAAAGCTTTCACATTGTGTAGTTATTGTACAGCAGCTAAATTCATCTCACAGTTCTTCAGCCCTCTTTTTAAAGACTCCTGTGTTGTCTTTGGCTTCTAGATGTCATTGAGAAATAATTCTCTTCATTTGTTTTTTTATCTTACTGTTAACCTGAGGGTTGCTAGTTGCTATCCTCCGAGTGAATTTTAAAGATTAATGGCAACAGTTTGGAATGTAAACTAGTCCAGTCTGTGCACCGCTACCTGACGTGGAATACTGCAAGCAGACGGAGCAGGACGCCACAGGAAACGGCTTCTATTCCAGCAGTTTAGACCTTGAGTAGAGACCCATTCAGGAAATGGTGAGGATGGGAATAACAGACATCCCGCTGACACAATCAAGAGTGTCGCTGGGATCAGTTCCACCTGGTTCTAGGTCACTCCTCTCTTTGATTTCTCTCCAAATCTTCCACATTCAAGCTCCCTGCCTCCAGGATCAGATCCGTCTCTCTGCCTATCCCTGAGCTTGGGTGGGGAAGGCAGGTTTTGACCATGTTGCTCCCTGTGGTCATCGACTCTGTGGCACTGGATGGTCCTGGGGGTGGGTAAGTGGCACCCGAGTGGGGTTAAACCGAGATGTGACCAGTGGGTTGTGGTCTGAGAAGAGAGGGAATGTGTGTGTGCAAGTAAAGGATGTTGCTAATATTTTAACCAGGGTGACTTTTTTATCTTGTAGCCAAGCCCTTTGAAAATAATTTGCTGTGTGTAGCGTGACCAGTTTAGATGGTATATTCAATTTGATTCCATTGTTGGATCTGTAACTGTAACAGGCTCATGATGATACAAAGATCTGTCGAGGAACAGGTACTTTGGGGAAGCAGGTGGGCTGCAAAAGGACTTGGACAGGCTAGGAGAGTGGGCAAAGAAGTGGCAGATGGAATACAATGTGGAAAAATGTGAGGTTACGCACTTTGGAAGGAAAAATAGACTATTTTCTAAATAGGAAAAGGCTTCGGCAATCAGAAGCACAAAAGGGACTTACGAGTCCAGTTCAATATTCTCTTAAGGTTAACAAAGAACAATACAGCACAGGAACAGGCCCTTCGGCCCTCCAAGCCTGCGCCAATCACGTGTCCTATCATAGACCTATCTGCCTCAGCCACCTCACGTGGCAGTGCATTCCAGGCCACCACCACCCTCTGTGTAAAAAAACTTGTCCCGCACATCTCCACTGAATGCACCTCACCTTGAACTTGTGCCCCCTTGTAATTGTCATTTTCTGAGAAAAAGCCTCCAATTGTTTATCCTATCTATACTCCTACTAATTTTATAAACTTATGTTCTATCAGGTTGCCCCTCAGCCTCCGTCTCTCCAGGGAGAACAATCCCAGTTTATTCAATATCTCCTCAGAGCTAATACCGTCCATACCAGGCAACATCCTGGTAAACCTTTTCTGTACTCTCTCCAAAGCCTCCACGTTCTTCTGTTAGTGCGGTGACCGGAATTGGACCCAGTATTCCAAATGTGGCCTAACCAACATTCTATATAACTGTGACATAATTTTCGAGCTGTTATACTCTATACCCCATCCTGTGAAGGCAAGCATGCCATATGCTTTCTTTACCACCATTTCCCCCTCTGCTGCCACTATTAATGATCTGTGGACCTGCACGCCCAGATCTCTGTGTCTAAGCTCATGTTAGTTCTGCCATTTATTTTATAGCTCCCACCTGAATTGGATCTCCCAAAATACATCCCCTCGCATTTGCCCGGGGTAAATTCCATCTGCCATTTCTCTGCCCAATTTTGCAGCCTATCTGACAGCGCAGCACTCCCTCAGTACTGACCCTCTGACTGCAGCACTCCCTCAGTACTGACTCACTGACAGTGCAGCACTCCCTCAGTACTGACTCTGTGACAGTGCAGCACTCTCTCAGTACTGACCCTCTGACAGTGCAGCACCCTCAGTACTGACCCTCTGACAGTGCAGCACTCCCTCAGTACTGACCCTCTGACAGTGCAGCACTCCCTCAGTACTGACCCTCTGACAGTGCAGCACTCCCTCAGTACTGACCCTCTGACAGTGCGGCACTCCCTCAGTACTGACCTTCTGACAGTGCAGCACCCCCTCAGTACTGACCCTCTGACAGTGCAGCACCCCCTCAGTACTGACCCTCTGACAGTGCAGCCCTCCCTCAGTACTGACCCTCTGACAGTGCAGCACCCCCTCAGTACTGACCCTCTGACAGTGCAGCACTCCCTCAGTACTGACCCTCTGACAGTGCGGCACCCCCTCAGTACTGACCCTCTGACAGTGCGGCACTCCCACAGTACTGACCCTCTGACAGTGCGGCACTCCCTCAGTACTGACCCTCTGACAGTGCAGCACTCCCACAGTACTGACCCTCTGACAGTGCAGCACTCCCTCAGTACTGACCCTCTGACAGTGCAGCATTCCCTCAGTACTGACCCTCTGACAGTGCAGCATTCCCTCAGTACTGACCCTCTGATCAAAGCTAACGGGTTGATTAAGAGAATGGTAAAGCTCAATGAGGTTTTATGATTGATTTCCGAAGACAAAATTTCAGTATTTCGAGATTGACAAATAATACCTTAAAAAAATAAGTAGTTTGTATCTGAATTTGCAAGAGCCAGTGATTCAGCAGTCAAACTGTTATCGAGCATCGGGCATATGTTTGACTTTGAACTTGTAGAGGTGATGTTCGCTGGAATTGAAATTGCTGATTGGAATTCTCATCCTTGGGGTGGCACAGTGGTTAGCACTGCTGCCTCATGTGGCCGAGGTCCCAGGTTCGATCCTGGCTCTGAGTCACTGTCCGTGTGGAGTTTGCACATTCTCCCCGTGTTTGCGTGGGGTTCACCCCCACAACCCAAAGATTTGCAGATAGATAGGTTGGCCACACTAAATTGCCCCTTAATTGGAAAAAATGAATTGGGCACTCTAAACTTATTTAAAAAAAAAAAAAAGGAATTCTCATCCTGGTAGGGTAGGTGAGAGAGTGAGGAAGGGGTTAATTACCGAGCGCAGTACTTCCTCTGACTGCCTGCTTTGTTTATAGAATCATAGAATTTACAGTGCAGAAAGAGGCCATTCGGCGCATCGAGTCTGCACCGGCTCTTGGAAAGAGCATCGTACATAAGCCCACCCCTCCACCCTATCCCAGTAACCCCATCTAAGCTTTTGTTTTGGTCACTAAGGGCAGTTTATTATGGCCAATCCACCTAACCTGCACATGTTTGGACTGGGAGGAAACCGGAGCACCCAGAGGGAACCCACGCAACACGGGGAGAACATGCAGACTCTGCACAGACAGTGTCCCAGGCCGGGAATTGAACCTGGGACCATGGAGCTGTGAAGCAACAGTGCTAACTGCTGTGTTACCGTGCTGCCTGGGAACATTGGTTTAGTGGGAACATTGCCTGTGGGTTGATGGCAATGAGCACGAGGCTGACACTCACCCTGGTGCAGAACTGTCTGAGGTGCCACCTTTCAGGTGAGATACTCTGGTAAAGCCATGTCTCTGTTCTGGTGGATGTTCAGGAACCCAAGGCACTATTCAAGGGAAAGCGGGAGAGCTTTGCCAGGTTTCCTGGTCAATATTTATACAGCAAGGGCAGCACAGTGGCACAGTGGTTAGCACTGCAGTCTCATGCGCCGAGGTCCCAGGTTTGATCCTGGCTCCGGGTTTGCACATTCTCCCCCTGCTTGCGTGGGTTTCTCTCCTCCCCCCCCCCCCCCCCCCCCCCCCCCCCCCCCCCCAACACAAAGATGAGCAAGGTAGGACACGCTAAATTGTCCCTTAATTGGAAAAAATGAATTGGGTACTCTAAATTTTTTTATAAAAAAGAAGCAATTATCCAGCAGAAAACTGATCAACCGGCTCCTCACCTTGTTGGTGTTTGCGTAAGTTTTCTGTGTGTCAATTGGCTGCTGTGTTTACCTATAAACAATAGTGATTGCACTTCAGAATATTTCATTCACTAAAACGGTTGGGATCTCCTCAGTGTATGGTAGATGAGTTAGGCCCCATTTAGAATACTGTGAGCAATTTTGGGCCCCACACCTCAGGAAGGACATACTGGCATTGGAGCGGGTCCAGCGGAGATTCACACGGATGATCCCAGGAATGGTAGGCCTAACATACGATGAACGTCTGAGGACCCTGGGATTATATTCATTGGAATTTAGGAGGTTGAGGGGAGATCTAATAGAAACTTACAAGATAATGAATGGCTTAGATAGGGTGGATGTAGGGAAGTTGTTTCCATTAGCAGGGAAGACTAGGACCCGGGGGCACAGCCTTAGAATAAAAGGGAGTCACTTTAGAACAGAGATGAGGAGAAATTTCTTCAGCCAGAGAGTGGTGGGTCTGTGGAATTCATTGCCACAGAGGGCGGTGGAGGCCGGGACGTTGAGTGTCTTTAAGACAGAAGTTGATAAATTCTTGATTTCTCGAGGAATTAAGGGCTATGGAGAGAGAGCGGGTAAATGGAGTTGAAATCAGCCATGATTGAATGGTGGAGTGGACTCGATGGGCCGAATGGCCTTACTTCCGCTCCTATGTCTTATGGTCTTATGATATTTTGGTCCAGATTCCCTTTAATATAACCCAAATTGAGCTGACAAATCAGACTTGGTTATAGGATTAATCTGAACATTTGGGGTATCGAAAATCCAGTCTATTTTGTACAAAGACCCTCAAATGGTTAATCTTCGCAGTGAGCTGCGGATGACGAGTTATTTTTTGAACATTTCTGCTGTTTGCGGCGTACTGACTGAAGAGGAAGGAAACACCGATCAGATGGTTTAAAAAAGAACTAGTTTAGTTCAAGCTGATTCACTTCATTAATCCTTCCTCTCTTCTGCCTGACATTTTAATCGACAGCTAAAGTAATCTTCTAAAATTGGTGGAAAAGTTTGAATGAATATTTAATGCTGAGCTTTTTGTGAACCAGGAAGTTGAGTATGGATATTAAGTGTTGTGTATTTGATGGACAGTGGGTGCATTTGAATGAAAGTAACATTGAATTATTCTGTCGGAAAATGTGTGTTTTTATTTGAAAAGTTGTATTGATGTGCTTTACCAGAATGAGTTCGGCAAAAAAATACCGTGGCCTGCATGTTGAACACTGAATGGTGGTTGAATAACGTGTGGAAAGATCATTGTTATTTTGAGTGATCTCAAGGCCCAGATTAATGATCCAGAAAATGAGAATTGGAAGGTTGAATTCAGATTTGAGAAACAAGATGCGAGGCGGCACGGTGGCGCAGTGGTTAGCACTGCTGCCTCACTGTGCCGAGGACCGGGGTTCTGTCCTGGCCCCGGGTCACTGTCTATGTGGAGTTTACACATGCTCCCTGTGTCTGGGGCTTACGTATCCACTCTGACGTAGGGGTTGAACCCACAACCCTCTGACTTGGAGACATGAATTTTGTCCTCTGAGCCACGATTGATGCCTCACAAAGGTTTTATAAATCATGCGTATTTCATAGTTAACCTCATTCAGCAGGTGCCTGTCTTTTGTGTAAAACACCAGAAAATCACAACTGAGCAACCTGCAATCGGCACGAACAGGCAAAGCAAGGCGGCAGGGTAGGTGGATTGGCCTCGCTAAGTTGCCCCTTAATTGGAAAAAAGGGAAAAAGAAACAAGATGTGGAAATAAACTAGTCACAGTAAAAGTGACTATGAGGCTGTCGAGTTATTGTAAAAACCCAACTGATTCACTTCATGTCCATTGTGATGGAAACCTGCCTTGGGATGGACAATAAATGGTGACATCCATGTCCTGAGAATGAATGAATTATGAGAAAGCAGTGAACGTGGTTCTGAATAATGTTTCTTTACAAGTATGCCTTTGATTTGCTTCTGTCTTTTTGCAGCAAACGTTCGATGTCAATGATCTGTACAAAGGGCAGAACTTCACCAAGGTTTTGAACACCCTTTCAGCAATTAACAAGGCCACTGAAGGTAAGGGACTCCCTGTGCCCGTGATGTTTTACCCGTCCACATTGTCCCATCTGCTAATGCTTATAGATAACTATTAGTGTTTTGTTCATGGCGTGTTGCGTGGTTTGTCCGGCGTTGCATATTTTTTTCAGTATGTTTTGATGGGCCGGGCTTGTCGAAGGCTGTGAATTGTGCGTTTGGTTTGGTTTCAGGTTTGAAATGAGCAGTGAGCAGTTCTTGTTCAGCATGTGGATAACTAGCGTAAGAGCTGTGTTACTGAGCGTGATCAGCTAAACTGCTGCCTTCCCCAGGATTGCACTTACAATGACTTCTAATTGTGCACCGGGGACATTTCACTCACCTTCCCTCCTCTTCCTCCACTCCCCAAAACACATGTTGAAGTCATGAGAGTATGAGAGTCTAATCTGGTCAAGCTGACTGAGTTTAGATTGACTCTGATAGGTCTGGTATTTGGTGGGCTGGCCCCAGGATGAACAAGAATTGCTTCTTCGTTAGTGTCTTCAGCCGTACCGACTCTGGTGTGTACGTGACTATCATTTTCTCACTTTCTATTGTCTCCGTGGTTAGTCCTGTTGTTGTCTTCACAGATCCTGAGTTACTATATACAGATAACATCTCAAAACTCAATTCCATAATAGTTATTGCTTACCTCAATTTTACACCTTCTCGGCAGTCAGTGTTGATGGTGTTCACCCCGGGTTTTCAAAGTAGGAAAGGACTTTCTGCAAGTGAAGTTAATGTTTCATTGTATTTGCTCTAGGCCTGTGAGACAGGCTCCTGATGCACGAGTCGGAATGCAGCTGGCAAAGTGTGGAAGATAAACTTGTCAGAATCACAGAGACCAGAGTCGGGGAAGGCCCAAGGCCTTGTCAGTTTTGCCAAATCAGGGAAGTTTATTTTTGGTGTTCCCTGTAGTGATTTATACAGCACGGAGCCATATAACGACACTTTGGGACAGGTGGCCACAAGCTCGGTCAAGAGAGAGATTTTGAGGAACATCTTAAAAAGGAGAAGAGAGACGGAGAGGTTTAAGAAGGAATTCTAGAGCTGAAGGCTCAGCCACTGATGGTGGGAGTGATTGAAGTCGGAAACATGAGTGAGTACAGAATTGGAGAAGTGCAAAGATCTTGGAGGATTGTGGTGTTGGAGGAGATTAGAGATGTGGATGGACGAGGCCATTGAGAGACTTGAACATGAGGAGAATTGAGGTGTTGCTGGACTGTGAGCCAGGCCACTATAGGTTGGCAAACACCTAGATTTGGTGCAAGTTGAGATGTGGGGAGCAGAGTTTCAGATGAGATCAAGTTTACAGCAATTAAAAAGAAACCAGATCCTATATAAACACGGATGATGAAATTATTCTTGCTCTGTCTAGTGTACCATGGAAGGGAGCGTTTAACTGCTCAACCTTCTTAGTGTTTTGTATGTTGCAAATGGCTTGGCCATTCATTGTTAGATCTCACGAAGCACGATGGAATCCTGCTGTTCATTATTCCAGGATCATCCTGAAATGCAAAGACAATGCCTTGCTCACTGGTCGGGAACAGTGACCACAATTCAGTAAGTTTTAAAGTACTGGTGGACAAGGATAAGAGTGGTCCTCAGGTGAATGTGCTAAATTGGGGGAAGGCTAATTATAACAATATTAGGCGGGAACTGAAGAACCTAGATTGGGGGTGGGTGTTTGAGGGTAAATCAACATCTGACATGTGGGAGGCTTTCAAGTGTCAGTTGAAAGGAATTCAGGACCGGCATGTTCCTGTGAGGAAGAAGGATAAATACGGCAATTTTCGGGAACCTTGGATAACGAGAGATATTGTAGGCCTCATCAAAAAGAAAAACGAGGCATTTATTAGGGCTAAAAGGCTGGGAACAGACGAAGCCTGCGTGGAATATAAGGAAAGTAGGAAGGAACTTAAGCAAGGAGTCAGGAGGGCTAGAAGGGGTCACGAAAAGTCATTGGCAAATAGGGTTAAGGAAAATCCCAAGGATTTTTACACGTACATAAAAAGCAAGAGGGTAGCCAGGGAAAGGGTTGGCCCACTGAAAGATAGGCAAGGGAATCTATATGTGGAGCCAGAGGAAATGGGCGAGGTACTAAATGAATGCTTTGCACCAGTATTCACCAAAGGGAAGGAATTGTTGGATGTTTAGTCTGGAGAAGGGTGTGTAGAGAGCCTGGGTCACATTGAGATCCAAATAGACGAGGTGTTGGGCGTCTTGAAAAATATTAAGGTAGATAAGTCCCCAGGGCCTGATGGGATCTACCCCAGAATACTGAAGGAGGCTAGATAGGAAATTGCTGAGGTCTTGACAGAAATCTTTGGATCCTCGCTGTCTTCAGGTGATGTCCTGGAGGACTGGAGAATAGCCAATGTTGTTCCTCTGTTTAAGAAGGGTAGCAAGGATAATCCAGGGAACTACAGGCCGCTGAGCCTTACGTCAGTGGTAGGGAAATTACTGGAGAGAATTCTCCGAGATAGGATCTACTCCCATTTGGAAGCAAATGGACGTATTAGTGAGAGGCAGCGTGGTTTTGTGAAGGGGTGGTCATGTCTCACTAACTTGATAGAGTTTTTCGAAGAGGTCACAAAGATGATTGATGCAGTTAGGGCAGTGGATGTTGTCTATATGGACTTCAGTAAGGCATTTGACAAGGTCCCTCATGGTAGACTGGTACAAAAGGTGAAGTCACACGGGATCAGGGGTGAGCTGGCAAGGTGGATACAGAACTGGCTAGGTCATAGAAGGCAGAGAGTAGCAATGAAAAAGTGCTTTTCTAATTGGAGGACTGTGACTAGTGGTGTTCCGCAGGGATCAATGCTGGGACCTTTGTTGTTCGTAGTACATATAAATAATTTGGAGGAAAATGTAAATGGTCTGATTAGTAAGTTTGCAGACGACACAAAAGTTGGTGGAATTGCGGATCGCGATGAGGACTGTCAGAGGATACAGCAGGATTTAGATTGTTTGGAAACTTGGGCGGAGAGATGGCAGATGGAGTTTAATCCGGACAAATGTGAGGTAATGCATTTTGGAAGGTCTAATGCAGGTAGGGAATATACAGTGAATGGTAGAACCCTCAAGAGTATTGAAAGTCAGAGAGATCTAGGTGTACAGGTCCACAGGTCACTGAAAGGGGCAACACAGGTGGAGAAGGTAGTCAAGAAGGCATACGGCATGCATGCCTTCATTGGCCGGGCATTGAGTATAAGAATTGGCAAGTCATGTTGCAGCTGTATAGAACCTTAGTTAGGCTACACTTGGAGTATAGTGTTCAATTCTGGTCGCCACACTACCAGAAGGATGTGGAGGCTTTAGAGAGGGTGCAGAAGAGATTTACCAGAATGTTGCCTGGTATGGAGGGCATTAGCTATGAGGAGCGGTTGAATAAACTCGGTTTGTTCTCACTGGAACGAAGGAGGTTGAGGGGAGACCTGATAGAGGTCTACAAAATTCTGAGGGGCATAGCCAGAGTGGATAGTCAGAGGCTTTTCCCCAGGGTAGAGGGGTAAATTACGAGGGGGCATAGGTCTAAGGTGAGAGGGGCAAGGTTTAGAGTAGATGTACGAGGCTAATTTTTTGCACAGAGGGTAGTGGGTGCCTGGAACACGCTACCGGAGGAGGTGGTGGAAGCAGGGACGATAGTGACATTTAAGGGGCATGTTGACAAATACATGAATAGGATGGGAATAGAGGGAATCGGACCCAAGAAGTGTAGAAGATTGTACTTTAGTCGGGCAGCATGGTCGGTACGGGCTTGGAGGGCCGAAAGGCCTGTTCCTGTGCTGTACTTTTCTATGTTCTTTGTTCCTGTTCACCACTAGACCATTTTCTTAAACCTCTTGCCCCTGTCTCCTCCACCCTCATCTGCAACAGTAAGTATGAGTATGTCATGTGTGTCTCTGCCACTGTGCAGCTGCCTGTGCTGCTGCATCCTCCACTGCCTGAGGGTGAACAAGACTTTTCACATTCTATTTGACCCTCTGGGGGGCACGGCTGCAGAATGGTTAGCACAGTTGCATCACACCTCCCGGGTCCCAGGTTCGATTCCCGGCTTGGGTCACTGTCTGTGTGGAGTCTGCACATTCTCCCCGTGTCTGCGTGGGCTTCCTCCGGGTGCTCCGGTTTCCTCCCACAGTCCAAAGACGTGCAGGTTAGGTGGATTGGCCATGATAAATTGTTTCTCGTGTCCAAAAAGGTTGGGTTGGGTGGGGTTATGGGGATAGGGTAGGGGTGTGGGCTTGGGTAGGGTGCTCTTTCTAGGGGCTGGTGCAAACCCGGTGGGCCGAATGGCCTCCTTCTGCACTGTAAAGTCTGTGATAAGTTTCTCATCCTGGATATTCTGCACCATCAAAACTACCGACTTTCACCTGTGTAACATCATCCCTCTCCACCCCTGCTCAGTATGTCTGTTGCTGAAACCCTCTTCCATGTGCATTTATTATTTCATAGATTCAAAATTCCAACAGTGCAGAAGGAGGCCATTCGGCCCATCGGGTCTGCACCGAATCTGTGAAAGAGCGTCCTACCCACCCCACCCCTATCTGCACATCTTTGGACTGTGGGAGGAAACCGGAGCACGCAGAGGAAACCCACGCAGACACGGAAAACGTCCACACAGTCCCTCGAGGTCGGAATTGGACACGGGTTTCTGGCGCGCTGAGGCATCAGTGCTAACCTCTGTGCCACTGTGTAACTTGACAATTCCAACACTATCCTGGCTAGCCTCTCCTCTTTCACCCCCGTAAACTTTGAGCTAATCGAAAACCCAGCTGACCGTGTCCTAAATCAGTGTTTTTAAAACTTTTTTTCCTGGGGACCCACTTTTACCAACCAGCCAACCTTCGCGACCCACGCCGGCCGATCTTTGCGACCGGTGTCGGCTGACAGGCACAATTAATAAATCCATACCTTTAAAAAATCGTCTTTGTGCCTGATTTCAGCTTCTTCTTCCAGGCGACTTAAAACTGATGAAGCTTTGGAGGAATATCGGGAAAGTAGGACAGATCTCAAACACGCAGTAAAGAGGGCTAAAAGGGGTCATGAAATATCTTTGGCTACCAGGGTTAAGGAAAATCTCAAAGCCTTTTATTCGTATATAAGGAGCAAGAGGGTAACAAGAGAAAGGATTGGCCCACTCAAAGACAAAAGAGGGAATTTATGCGTGGAGTCAGAGGAAATGGGTGAGATTCTGAATGAGTACTTTGCATCGGTATTCACCAAGGAGAGGGACAGGACGGATGTTGAGGCTAAGGATGGATGTTTAAATACTCTAGGTCAAGTCGGCATAAGGAAGGGCGAAGTTTTGGGTATTCTAAAAGGCATTAAGGTGGACAAGTCCCTAGGTCCGGATGGGATCTATCCCAGGTTACTGAGGGAAGCGAGCGACAAAATAGCTGGGGCCTTAACAGATATCTTTGCAGCATCCTTGAGCACGGGTGAGGTCCCGGTGGATTGGAGAATTGCTAATGTTGTCCCTTTGTTTAAGAAGGGTAGCAGGGATAATCCAGGGAATTATAGACCTGAGAGCTTCACGTCAGTGGTAGGCAAACTGTTGGAGAAGATACTGAGGGATAGGATCTATTCACATTTGGAAGAAAATAGACTTATCAGTGATAGGCAGCATGGTTTTGTGCAGGGAAGGTCATGTCTTACAAACCTAATAGAATTCTTTGAGGAAGTGACAAAGTTAATTGATGAGGGAATGGCTGTAGATGTCATATACATGGACTTCAGTAAGGTGTTTGATAAAGTTTCCCATGGCAGGTTGATGGAAAAAGTGAAGTCGTATGGGGTTCAGGGTGTACTAGCTAGATGGATAAAGAACTGGCTGGGCAACAGGAGACAGAGTACTGGTGGAAGGGAGTATCTGAAAATGGAGAAAGGTGACTAGTGGTGTTCCACAGGGATCCGTGCTCGGACCACTGTTGTTTGTGATATACATAAATGATCTGAACGAAGGTATAGGTGGTCTGATTAGCAAGTTTGCAGATGATACTAAGATTGGTGGAGTTGCAGATAGCGAGGAGGACTGTCAGAGAATACAGCAAAATATAGATAGATTGGCGAGTTGGGCAGAGAAATGGCAGATGGAGTTCAATCCAGGCAAATGCGAGGTGATGCATTTTGGAAGATCTAATTCAGGAGCGGACTATACGGTCAATGGAAGAGTCCTGGGGAAAATTGATGTACAGAGAGACCTGGGAGTTCAGGTCCATTGTACCCTGAAGGTGGCAACGCAGGTCGATAGTGGTCAAGAAGGCATACAGCATGCTTGCCTTCATCGGACGGGGTATTGAGTCCAAGAGTCGGCAGGTCATGTTACAGTTGTATAGGACTTTGGTTAGGCCACATTTGGAATACTGCGTGCAGTTCTGGTCGCCACATTACCAGAAGGATGTGGATGCTTTAGAGAGGGTGCAGAGGAGGTTCACCAGGAGGTTGCCTGGTATGGAGGGTGCTAGCTATGAAGAAAGGTTGAGTAGATTAGGATTGTTTTTGTTGGAAAAACGGAGGTTGAGGGGGGGACCTGATTGAGGTCTACAAAATTATGAGGTATGGACAGGGTGGATAGCAACAAGCTTTTTCCAAGAGTGGGGGTGTCAATTACAAGGGGTCACGATTTCAAGGTGAGAGGGGGAAAGTTTAAGGGAGATGTGCGTGGAAAGTTTTTTACGCAGAGGGTGGTGGGTGCCTGGAACGCTTTGGCAGCGGAGGTGGTAGAGGCGGGCACGATAGCATCATTTAAGATGCATCTAGACAGATATATGAACGGGCGGGGAACAGAGGGAAGTAGATCCTTGGAAAATAGGCGACAGGTTTAGATAAAAGATCTGGAACGGCGCAGGCTGGGAGGGCCGAAGGGCCTGTTCCTGTGCTGTAATTTTCTTTGTTCTTTGTTGTTGTTCTTAATGGGTTGTTTACCAGAGGCCCTGGAGCTCATACCACCACTGCTGTGTCCTGTTGTGGATTCTCCTGAGCCACTCTCTCCAGCAGGTTTAGTTGTGTGATCCCGGCCTGTTTGTGTCTCTGGCCCTCTTTCTTATGACAAAACGATCCATTTTAAATGTTATTTGTTTGCTGGCAAAATGGAGGAATTGCACCCTCAGCCCGTGATGTCAGCGCTCGAGGTGCGTGACCTCTCTGCCTCGCTTCAGACAGGAAGATTACATTGAATTTAAAAAAAAAAAATCTTCTCCTGTGTCAGCGCTCTGATGTCAGGAGGAGGCGGTGCTTCTCGTGTGGTTCTGCGCATGTGCACTGATGAGCGGGCATGCATGCGCAGTGCGCCCCGCGTTTTTTAAACCTGGTCGTGGCCGTCATTTTCAAAGCTGCTCGGAGCCGGCATTGTTACAATTCGGCGGCTGTTGCGCGTGAATCCACGCGATTGGGAACGCTGCAGCAGCTGGTATTTACTCTGCGACCCTCCTGACACCCACCCACGACCCACCCGTGGGTCGCGACCCCCACTTTGAAAATGCCTATCCTGGGCAGCACTGGCGCAGTGGGTTAGCACTGCTGCCTCACGGCGCCGAGGTCCCAGGTTCGATCCCGGCTCTGGGTCATTGTCTGTGTGGAGTTTGCACATTCTCCCCGTGTTTGCGTGGGTCTCACCCCCACAACCTAAAGACGTGCAGGGTAGGTGGATTGCCCACGCTAAATTGCCCCTTAATTGGAAAAAATGAATTGGGTACTCTAAATTTATTGAAAAAAAAGAAAATGCCTGTCCTGTTTGCCCATTTCTTCCTGGGTATTGCCTCCCAGTCTGGTGACACTTTGATTTTAGAATTTTCATCCTTGTTTTCAAATCCCTCTGTGGCCACGACCCTCCCTATCTCTGTCATCTTCCCCCTCCACAACTCTGCGAAATCCCTGCCATGTTCCAACTCTGGTCTCTTCAGCATCCCTGACTTGAAACACCCCTTCAGCTGGCTGGGCACTCCCTTCCTAAACCTTTCGGCCTCCTTTAAAACCAACCTCCGGACACGCTTTCGGCCGTCTGACCTGGTATTGCTGCATGTCACCCAGTGTCAGATTTCATTTGATAGTTGCTCCTGTGAATAACTTTGGGATGTTTTACGAAGGTGCTACATAAATGCATATTGCTTTGTTGTAGAGTGGGGCAAGTCCCATGTTGAGAAACAAAGCCACACTATTTAATGAAGGAATAATCATTCCTTCTGCTCAGTTATCCTTAATTTGTTTGGTTTCTTTTCCTGTGTTCCTGTTGGGTGGTTCGATTACTACGGCAGGATATACTGCTACTTTTTTGGAAAGTGAGGTAATGGAACAGTTGTAATTAATCTGCGGAGTTCATCCTTGTAACATCAGCATGTTGCTTCCCAGAGATGATGTCATGGGTGAGCTTGCAATTAATTAGTTACTGACTGGGTGAGAATACCTGTGGAATATAAATATAGTGTTGAATCTGGTAATGCAAGGATTCACCAGATCAAAATTAAAATAGTGAAGATAGTGGAAATCTGTAATAAAAACAGAAAATGCTGGAAATACACCATGTGTGAAGAGAGAGAAATAGAGTTAGTGTTTCAAGTCCGGATGGCTCTTCTTCAGAGCTGAAGAGGGGTAGAAGCGAGATGGAGTTTTACTCTGTGGAGGGTGGGTGTCAGGTGGAACAAAAAAGAAAGTCACGAAGAGGGGGGGGGGGGGGGGAGAGAGTACATGTAAAGATGACACAGAAGAAAAGGCAAAGGGAGGGGTAGTGGTGTGATAAATAAACAAAGCATTGGTCCAGAGTATGTGTTAATGGCTGAATAAATGTGTGAAAGCACAGCAATGAGGACGAGATGCAGACTGGAACTTAAAAGGTAAATATCAAAATGGAGGAAAGAATTTACTGTCTGAAGCTATTGATTCGATGTTGAATCCAGGAGGCTGTAATGTACCTCTGGAAGATGACGTGATGTTCCTCATGCTTGTGATGGACTTCACTGGAACATTGCAGCAGGTTGAGGACAGAGAGGTGAGGGCGGGTGCGCGAGAGGGGGATGTGTGTGTTTGTGAAAGAGGGAGGTGTGTGTGTGTGTGTGTGTGACATGCGCGCATGTGTGTCACATTGTGTGTGTCACGTGCATGTATGTGTCACATGAGCACGCGCACACTTCTCACTGTCACACTGTCGCATTTTGTGTGTGTCTCACTGTCCAATGTGCGCGTGTGTCTCGGTGTGCGCGTGTGTCTCGGTGTGCGTGTGTCTCGGTGTGCCTCGGTGTGCGCGTGTGCCTCGGTGTGCGCGTGTGCCTCGGTGTGTGTGTGTCTCGGTGTGTCACAGAGTGGGGGTGCCACAGAGTGGGGGTGCCACAGAGTGGGGGTGCCACAGAGTGGGGGTGCCACAGAGTGGGGGTGTGTCACTGCGCGCGTGTGCCTCACGCTGCCTCTCACGCTGGTGTGTGTGTCACAGTGTGTGTCTCACTGTCTGTGTGCGTGTGTCTCACTGTCTGTGTGCGTGTGTGTGTGTGTGTGCATGTGTTGTGTGAGATATATAAAGTGCGTGTGCTAGAGAAAGAGGTGAGTGTGTCTGATGTGAGTATGAGCTTTCCAACATCACTTCCCCATTAAAATAACAAAAGGTAGGACTTCATTTTTTAAAAATATAAGAATATTTTAGATTTCCCATTCCGAAAGTGGGCACGACTTCCTGTGATTAATGTTAAGGGGCCACGGTGTTCGGAAAGAGTTATTGTTCACTGGTATTTCAGTTGGAATTGGGTTTTAATTGTTTATTAGATGGCACCAATATATAAAGAGGATACAGGCGGCACTGTTTTGTTGGAGAACGGATTATTGAACTTAAACTTGGAGCCGAAGATGTCAAGACTTGCTCCCGAGTTCTCATTATAGAGTTAACACTGCAGCTTAACGCATGGGAGGGTTGCTTGGCCCGGGGCTAATTTGAGGCAGCTTGTACTTGTGACTGTGTCCCCCCCTCCTAACTCCTCATATATGCATAGATTTAACATGAAAAGACATGTTTGCATTTGCTTTCTGTGGTCGCGCCTATTTCGCAAAAAAATTGGGAGAAATCCTGGTCGACTGTGTTGACTCCTCACAATGTGGTCTCCTCTGTTATGGAGGCTGGGTGTCACTTTGTGGATCACCTTTGTCCATTGGCCTGGCTCCAACCTTCCAGTTGTTCGCCATTTTATTATAACCAGCGTGAGGCACACAATCCAAACAGGTTTCTTTTGCGCATGATGCCATTTTCATTAAGAAAATCATTTGAAACCCCAAATGTATCATAATTATTCACCTGTTCTGGCCACTGAAGTCATTTTATTCTATCTACTCTTCTGTATTGATTATGGTCCAGTTACCAAAAACGTAAGTGCAACTGATGTGCTGAAATTAAGATGGATGGACGGCACGATGGCACAGTGGTTAGCATTGAGTCCCGGTTAATTCCGGCCTCGGGTCATTGTCTGTGCGGAGTCTGCACGTTCTCCCCGGGTCTGCTCCGATTTCCTCCCACAGTCCAAAGATGTGCAGCATAGGTGGATTGGCTGTGATATATTGTCCCTTGTGCAGGTTGAATTTTGTGGTTACAGATGGGGGGGGAGTGGACATGGGTTGGGTGCTCTTTTGGAGGGAATTGTCTCCTGCACTGTAGGGATTCTATGGATTTACAAATTCTTCTAGCGTAGAAGGAAGTTGTTCAGCTCAGCATGTCTATGCTGACTCCTTTGAAAGAGTTATCCAATTAGTGCCACCCCCCTGCTCTATCCCCTCGGCCCAGCACAATTTCCCATTCATATATTAATCTAATTCGCTTTTGAAAGTTACTATTGAATCTGCTTCCACCGCCCTTTCAGGCAGCTCCTTCCAAATCATATCAACTTGTCATCTCCTGTCTGTTTCTTACCTTACCTTGGTTCTGTGTCCTCTGGTTACTGACCTTCCTGTGATTGGAAGCACATTCTTTTTTTTCACACTATCAAAACTGCTCATTTAAAACTCTGTTACCCTCCTCTGCCCTAATAAGAGCAATCCCAGTCTCTCCATGTCACTGAAGTCCCTCCTCTTTGGTAAGAGGATTAATTAATGACATCATAGTGAAAGCATCCCTCCGTAGCATCAATCATAACATGATTGAATTTACCTTCAGTTTGAGGGAGAGAAGAGTGGGTCCAAGACTAGTACTTTAAACTTGTATGAGGACAATTGTGGGGGCATGAAAACAGAGCTAGGTAAAGTGAAGCGACAATTTAGGTAACGGGTCGGTCAATAGAGATACAATGGTGGACATTTAAAAGGATATTGCCGAGTACACAGAATAGATACATTCCAACCAGTAAAAAAAAAAGTCCAAGGGACTGTCCCACATTCATGGTTCTCTAAAAAAGTTAAAGATAGTATTAATCTTAAAGACATAGGGCTGGATTCTCCGAAAATGGGGCTATGTCCCCATGCTGGTGTAAAAACACTGACGTTCTACTCCCCAATTCCTGCAAAAAATAAATAGTGATTCACTTACCTTGGAGGGGCTGGCAGGGATCTGGAACTTTTGCTGCGCGAACGGGCCCCCGCACTTCCGGTTCCGAGTCCGTGCATGAGCACGGCGGCGGCCTTCAGTGGCCGCACCGAGTGCCATGGTGGACTCGGACCGCGTATCAAAACGGACAATGTAGGACCCCCCCCCCGATTGGATGCGGGCCCCTGCATTGGACTGGTCTGATCCCTGCCCTGGCCGCCTATAAGGCCCCATCCCCCCGCCCCCCCACTGAGTCCGCAGCCGCCATGCAAAGCTCCCCACCAGCCATACATGGTTAGAACCACGCTGTCGGGAACTCAGCCTGCTGGGAGCGGAGCATCGCTAGGCGGACCTCTGGCAATGGCCCCCGCCATGCGGCGTAAATTGTGGACGTGCGGATATTCGGGGCCCGGAGAATCGCCGGAGCGGCGCCGGGCCCGATTCCATCGTAAACATTCATTCTCCGTCACCGCGCCACGTGCAGGGCTGCGGAGAATCCAGTCCATGGCATAGGCATGTGCAACGATGGGCAGCAGGGCAGAAGGTGGGACAGAATATAAAAATCAGCAATGAATGGCTGAAAGATTAATAAGGAGGGGAAATTGAGTGCAAGAGAAAGCTAACTAGAAATATCTATATGGGTAGTAAGAGTTTCAATAGATATTTTTAAAAGTTGAAAGTTAACAAATTGAACGGTGGTCCTATGGAAGGTGAGTTTAGGGAATTAATAATGGAAAATAAGGAGATGGCAGATGAATTGAACAGGTATTTTGCATCAGTCTTCATTATAGAGGATACAAATAACATCCCAGAAATAGCAATAAAGCAGGAAATGGAAGGGAGGGAGGAACTCCGGAAAATTACAGTCACCAGGGTAGTGGTATTAAACAAGTTATTGGAGCTGCGAACTGACTAATCCCCGGGTCCTGATGGACTTCATCCTGGGGTCTGAACAGTGGTGGCGAGTGAGATAATTGATGCGTTGATTTTAGTTTTCTAAAATTCACTAGCTCCAGGGAAGGCTCCATTCGATTGGAAAAAAAGCAACTCCTTTATTCAAAATGGGAGAGGGACAGGAAGCAGGAAATTGCAGGCCAATTAGCCGAACAACTGTCACAGGGAAACATTGTAGCAGGCACTTAGATCAAGTTCAAGGTAATCAGGAAGAGTCAACTTGGTTTTGTGAAAGGGAAATCATGTTTAACCAATTTATTGGAGTTCTTTGAGAAGTAACGTGAGCTGTGGATAAAGGGGAACCGGTGGATGTACTGTACTTACATTTCCAGAAGGATTTTGGCAAGGTGCCACATCAGCAATTATTGTGGAAATTAAAATCTCAGTGGTAGGGCATATATTGCATTAGCACATAATGTATTAGCTAATAGGAAGGAGATAATTTGCATAGATGAACATTTTCTTGTTGGCAGGATGTAATGAGTGGTGAGCCATAGGGATCAGTGCTGGAACCTCTTTCCACAATTTATATAAATAACTTGGATGAAGGGACTGAAGGTATGGTTGCTAAATTTGCTGATAACACAAAGGAACAAAAGTAAATTGTGAAGAGACGATGAGGCTGGACAGGTTAAGTGAGTGGGCAAAGATCTGACAAATGAACTACGATGTGGGAATTTGTGAAATTGTCCATTTGGCAGAAGAATAAAGAAGAAACCTATTTTCTAAATGGCGAGAGATTGCAGAGCTCTGACATGCAGAGGTGTCCTAGTACATGAATCACAAAAATCTTACAGTCAGAAACAGGGCAATGTATAATAGGGGACAAAAAGTGGCTGAGCAACTAAACACATACTTTGGTTCTGTCTTCACACATGAGGATACAAATCAGATACCAGAAATGTTGGAGAACAAAGGGTTTAGTGAGAGGGAGGAACTGAAGGAGATCAATACGAGTAGAGAAATGGTATTGGGGAAACTGATGGGATTGAAGGCTGATAAATCCCCAGGGCCTGGTACTCTACATCCCAGAGTACTAATGGAAGTGGCTCTAGAAATAATGGACGCATTGGTGGTCATCTTCCAGGATTCTATAGACTCTGGAACAGTTCCTGCAGATTGGAGGGGTAGCTAATGTAACTCCACTATTTAAAAAGGGAGGTAGAGAGAAAACAGTAAGCCTGACGTCAGTACTGGGGAAAATTTTAGAATTCATTGTCAAAGGTTTTATAGCATAGCATTTCGAAAACAGTGGCAGGATTGGACAGAGTCGGCACGGATTTATGAAGGGGAAATCATGCTTAACAAAATGACGAATTATTTGAAGATGTAATTAGAGAGTTGACAAGGGGAAGCCAGTGGATGTGATATATTTGGAATTTCCGTAGGCTTTTGACAAAGTCCTGCATAAGAGATTAGTATGTCAAATTGAAGTGCATTGGATTGGGGGTAGTGTATTGAGATGGATAGAAAACTGGTTGTCAGACAGGAAACAAAGAGTAGAAATTAACAGATCTTTCTCAAATTGGCAGGCAGTGACTAGTGGGGTACCGCAGGATCGGTGCTGGGACCCAGCTATTCACAATACATGCTTGAGACGAGGGAACAAAAAGTAATATCTCCAGATTTGCAGATGACATCCAAGTTGGGTGGGAAGATGCAGAGATGCTTCAGTGTGATTTGGACAAGTTGAGTGAGTGGGTAAATGAATGGCAGGTGCAGTATAATTTGGAGAACAGCGAGGTTATCCACTTTGGTCGCAAAAACAAGAAGGCAGACTATTATCAGAATGGACATAAATTATGAAAGGGGAATGTGCAACGAGACCTGGGTGTCCTTGTACACCAGTCACTGAAGGTAAGCATGCAGGTACTGCAGGTGATGGAGAAGGCAAGTGGCATGGTAGCCTTCATAGCAAGAGGATTCGAGTACAGGAGCAGGGATGTGTTGCTGCAATTATACAGGGCGTTGGTGAGGCCACACCTGGAATATTGTGTGCAGTTTTCTTGCTCTAGAGAAAGTGCAGCAAAGGTTTACCCGATTGATTCCTGGGATGGCGAGACTGATGTATGAGGAGAGATTGAGTCGGTTAGGATTGTATTCGCTGGAGTTCAGAAGAATGAGGGGGGGGATCTCTGAGAAACCTATAAAATTCTAACAGGACTGGACAGGGTAGATGCAGGAAGGATGTTTCCGATGGTGGGTGTGTCCAGATCCAGGGGTCACAGTCTGAGGATGCAGGGTAGACCATTTAGGACAGAGATGTGGAGAAATGCCTTCACCCAGAGAGTGGTCGGCCTGTGGAATCTGTTACCACAGGAAGTAGTTGAGTCCAAAACATTGTATGGTTTCAAGAAGCAGTTAGATATAGCAGTTAGGGCGAAGAGATCAAAGGATATGGGGGAACGGGATTAGGTTATTGAGTTGGATGATCAGCCATGGTCATAATGACTGGCAGAGGAGGCTCGAAGGGCCGAATGGCCTCCTCATGCTCCTATTTTCTGTGTATGTTGCCATGTTTCTAGAGGGCTAATACACAGGTACAGCAAGTAATTAGGAAAGCTAATCAAATGTTATTGTTTATTATGAGGGGAATGGAATATAAAAGGAGGGAGGTTATGCTTCAGTTATACAGGGCATTGGTGATACCTGTTAAGGGGAGAGGTGTTTTCAGAACCCCAGAATGTATCATGGAGTTCAACCAACCTTCCCCTTTAATGGATTGCTGCTTTTGAAGCACACGGCTTGTTCCCCAGGTGTGGTATTACAATTATGGATACGTGGGTTTTTAAACACAAAACGATGTTTATTCCATGAACTCCACTTTTAAATAAACATTGGATCACTTAACACCCCTTACTTCAAAGATATCCCCGAAAATAATACAACACTAAATAATCCTTCAAAATGTTCCTTCAAACATTCAAAAGACTTCACCTGTAACAACAGACATGAGGTTACATTCAATATATTTATAGTCTTTGAATTTGCAGACATCCACAGACCAGCTCTGTGTTTTCTTCCTTCTGCTCTTTGCAAAACACACAGACACTCCCAGCTTTCTCCTCAAACTGAAACTAAAAACTTCAAAATGGCTGAGCTAAAGCCCAGCTCCACACACTCTGACATCACTGCATTTCTTAAAGGTACATTGCTCAAACATACAATTCTTAAAGGCACTCTCACATGACATACACATCTGGAGGTTGGTGTACAGTTTTGGTCTCCTTGCGTAAGGAAGGATGTAAATATGAGGGAAGTAGCCTGGACTAGATTAAGGCAAGGAATGGGCGAGTTAACTTAGGAGGAAAGGTTGGACAGGCTGGGTTTGTATCCACTGGAGTTTAGACCAGAGAGAGGCGACTTGATCAAAACCCTTAATGTCCTGAGGGATATTGACAGGGTGGGTGTGGAGAGGATTTTTCCTCTTGTTGGAGAATCTAGAACTAGGGGGGTCACTGTTTAAAAATAAGTGATCACCCATTTCGGACAGAGATGATTATTTTTTTTCTCAAGGGTCTCAGGAACTCTTCCTGGAAAAGCAGTGGGAGCAGAGTGTTTGAATATTTACAAGGCAGAGCAGGATACATTCTTGATCAGCAAGAGGTTGAAAGTTTATCTGGGTAGGTTGGAATGTGCGGGTGAGTTTACAATCAGTTCAGCCATGATCTTTTTAAATAGCGGAGCAGGCGCACTCTGCCTAATTCGTATGTTTGTGATGTTCATAATTATACAGAATTGTATCTCGGGTCTAAGTGTGTTACCCTTCGCCAGACCCTCAGATTGTTGGTGAGATCTGATCAGGGACCAATAATGTTTTGTTTATCCTTACCGTGCAGAAGGAGGCCATTCGGCCCATCGAGTCTGCACCAACTCTCTGAAAGAGCACCTTACTGTGGCCAACTCCCCCGCCCTATCTCTGTAACCCCACCTAACCAGCACATCTTTGGACTGTGGGAGGAAACTGAAGCCCCCGGAGGAAACCCACGCAGACACGGGGAGAAAGTGCAAACTCCACACAGACAGTCACCCAAGGTTAGACTTGAACCTGGGCCCCCGGCACTGTGAGGAAGCAGTGCTAACCAATGTGCCACCCCGGACCCCTGGTACTGAGGCAGCAAAGTTTGAGATTAAGATACTTAGTCGGTAAAGCCACAAGATTCCATTAGATATGAACAAACAAAAATAAACTTCACCGAAAAAGGTCAGAAAGATCAAGCAGTTTACAATATCTATCTTATGCTCTAACGTTCGGTTCAGTAACGACCTTCGGGGAAGGAAATCTGCCCATCCTTACCTGGTCCGGCCTATATGTAACTCCAGACCCACACAGTGATGTGGTTGACTATTACCTGTCCCACTAAAATGGCCGAGCAAAGCACTCGGTTCAAGGCCAATCAGGAATGGGCAACAGCCAGTGACGCCCACATCCCAAAAGTGAATAAAAAAAAGGGTTAATATGAGGTGCATGTGAACTAACAGGCAAACTGTGTTTGAACACACCACACTGGAGAATAAATGCATTCTATGCTCGGTTCGAGCAGGAAACCAACGATCCGCTGTCGAGTGCCCCAGTAGCCCATAACACACCTATACCCACCATCACAGCTTCCAAAGTCAAATCGGCTTTCCTGAAAGTGAACCCTTGGAAGGCGACGGGCCCGGACAGGATCCCTGGTCATGCTCTCAGAACCTGCGTGGACCAGCTGGCAGAAGTGTTCACGGACATCTTTAACCTGTCCCTACTCTGCTCCGAGGTCCCCACTTGCATCAAGAAGACCATCATCATACCGGTGCTAAAGAAAAACCAGGCAACGTGCCTCAATGACTACCGTGCGGTGGCCCTGACTTCAGTCATAATGAAGTGCTTTGAGAGGTTGGTCATGAAGCGCATCACCTCCATACTTCCAGAACGCCTTGATCCACTGCAATTCGCATACCGCCACAACCGGTCCACAGCAGACGCCATCTCCCTGGCCCGACATTCATCCCTGGAGCATCTCTACAACAAGGACTCCTACATCAGACTCCTATTTATTGATTACAGCTCTGCCTTCAACACCGTAATCCCAGCCAAGCTCATATCAAAGCTCCAAAACCTAGGACTTGGTTCCTCACTCTGCAACTGAATCCTCGACTTTCTGACCCATAGACCACAATCAGTAAGAATAAACAACAACACCTCCTCCACAATAGTCCTCTATACCGGGGACACGTAAGGCTGCGTACTTAGCTCCCTACTCTACTCCCTGTACACACACGACTGCGTGGCAAAATTTGGTTCCAACTCCATTTACAAATTTGTTGACGATACAACCATAGTGGGCCGGATCTCGAATAACGCCGATTCCGAATAAAGGAGGGCGACTGAGAACCTAGCGGAGTGGTGCAGCGACAACGATCTATCCCTCAATGCCAGCAAAACTCAAGAGCTGGTAATTGACTTCAGGAAGCAAAGTACTGTACACACCCCTGTCAGCATCAACGGGGCCGAGGTGGAGATGGTTCGCAGTTTCAAATTCCGAGAGGTACACCTCTCCAAAAATCTGTCCTGGTCCACCCACGTCGACGCAACCACCAAGAAAGCACAACAGCACCTATACTTCCTCAGGAAACTAAGGAAATTCGGCATGTCCACATTGACTCTTACCAACTTTTACAGATGCACCATAGAAAGCATCCTATCGGGCTGCATCACAGCCTGGTATGGCAACTGCTCGGCCCAGGACCGCAAGAAACTTCAGAGAGTCGTGAACACCGCCCAGTCCATCACACGAACCTGCCTCCCATCCATTGACTCCATCTACACCTCCCGCTGCCTGGGGAAAGCGGGCAGCATAATCAAAGATCCCTCCCACCCGGCTTACTCACTCTTCCAACTTCCCCCATCGGGCAGGAGATACAGAAGTCTGAGAACACGCACGAACAGACTCAAAAACAGCTTCTTCCCCGCTGTTACCAGACTCCTAAACGACCCTCTTATGGACTGACCTCATTAACACTACACCCTGTCTGCTTCATCCGATGCTGGTGTCTATGTAGTTACATTGTGTACCTTGTGTTGCCCTATTTTCTTTTATTTCCTTTTCTTCTCATGTACTTAATGATCTGTTGAGCTGCTCGCAGAAAAACACTTTTCACCGTACCTCGGTACACGTGACAATAAACAAAATCCAATCCAATCCAAATGCCACCTGCGACGAAGCCCGATTCCATGGATTTCTCAACAACCCACCGGTCACATTGTGAGCCAGCTAATTTCACCGAAACCTTTTCTTCTTCACGAGCATTTCAAATCTTGATTTCATAGATCATCATAGAATTTACAGTGCAGAAGGAGGCCATTCGGCCCATCGAGTTTGCACCGGCTCTTGGAAAGAGCACCCTACCCAAGGTCAACACCTCCAACCCTATCCCCATAACCCAGTAACCCCACCCAACACGAAGGGCAATTCTGGACACTAAGGATAATTTAGCCTGGCCAATCCACCTAAACTGCACATCTTTGGACTGTGGGAGGAAACCGGAGCACCCGGAGGAAACCCACGCACACACGGGGAGGATGTGCAGACTCCGCACAGACAGTGACCCAAGCCGAAATCGAAACTGGGACCCTGGAGCTGTGAAGCAATTGTGCTATCCACAAGGCTACCGTGCTGCCCGAACCCGAATTTCAAACTCTGAATTCTCTCCAAATGTTCCAACTCCGATGGTTTCAATGACAGCCAACCTTGCAGCGTTTCAATCTCGCCTTTGACATTCCATTCCCCCGGCACCAACCCACAGACAAAGTTTCAGCTCTTTGGCCGTGCCAAGCAGAACAGGGCTGCTCCACGAGGGTACGCTCTCCCCAACAGCCCGCTGCGTGGAGGAGCCAACATTTGACTGTCTTCTGGGATGGGAAGGGAGCAAGACAGATAAAGAGCATGGAAGAGAGCAAGAGAAATAGAGAAGCGGGATAGGTTTGGGGATGAAAGTTCTAGAAACTCGGGCCCAAGCAGCTCTAGGCATAGCTGCCACTGGAGTGATTAGACCATAAGATGTAGAAGCAGAAGTAGACCATTTGGCCCATCGAGTGTGCTCCCCATTCAATGTCGCCTTATCCGATATGATAATTCTCAACTCCGCATTCCCGCTTGATTTCCATAACCCTTGATTCCCTGACTGATTAAAAACCTGTCTCTTGGCCTTGAACATACCGAATGACCCACTCTCTACAGCTCTGCGATATAGAATTCCACAGATTCATCACCCTCTGGAGGAGAAATTCCTCCTCATATTGGTCTTAAATGGCAGACGCCTCACTCTGAGATTCTTCCCTCTGGTCCTAGACTCTACCACAGAGGAAATAATATCTCAACATCTACCCTGTCAAGCCCCCTGAGAATCCGGTGTTAAAATCGGGGTGTACAAGAGACCAGATTTGCAGTATTGGAGAATTGTGGAACTGGCAGAGAGTGCAGTGATAATAATAATAATCACTTATTGTCACAAATTGGCTTCAATGAGGTTACTGTGAAAAGCCCCTAGTCGCCACATTCCGGCGCCTGTTCGGGGAGGCTGGTACAGGAATTGAACCCACGCTGCTGGCCTTGTTTTGCTTAACAAGCCAGCGATTTAGCCCAGTGTACTAAACCAGCCCCAGTGTACGGGGAAGCATATAGCTTCTTTGATATTGTACTCCATGCCTTTATTTATAAAGCCATGGGCCTGATGTGCTTTTTCAAAAGCCTTGTGAACCTGTCTTGTATTGAACAGACACCGCCAGGTATCTCTGTTCCTGAGCCTCTACCATTCAGTTCATATTGCCTTTCCTATTCTTCCTTTCAAAACTTTTAAAAAAATATATATTTATTAAAGTTTTTTAACACAACTTTTCTCCCTTACAAACAATAACCCCCCCCCCCCACCCCGTAACAAAAAAACCCGAGAAATCGCGCAGAGCAAGATATATACATGGCAAAATGATATATTTACACAGCTTTGTACACTGGCCCTCACCCGTATGTGCCAGTTTCCCCAACCCTTCATGTTATCTCTTGCTCAACCACCCTCCCAGGCAGTCCCCCCTCCCCCCCCCCCCCCACCCCCAAGGTTGCTGCTACTGCTGACCAATCTTCCTCTAATGCTCCGCGAGATAGTCTAGGAACGGTTGCCACTGCCTGTAGAACCCCTGCGCAGACCCTCTCAAGGCGAACTTAATCCTCTCCAACTTTATGAACCCAGCCATATCGTTTATCCAGGCCTCCACGCTGGGGGGCTTCGCCTCCTTCCACATTAGCAAGATCCTTCGCCGGGCTACTAGGGACGCAAAGGCCAGAATGCCGGCCTCTTTCGCCTTCTGCACTCCCGGTTCGTCCACTACTCCAAATATTGCTAGCCCCCAGCTTGGCTTGACCCGGACTTTCACCACCTGAAATCCCAGGGATTCCCTCCTCCCCGGGAGGAGCAAGAGGTGGCTGGTTTGGGGGCACCAATTGGGTTGGAGGAGCTGAGCAAGGGTTTGGGGAGCATGCAGGCGGGGAAGGCCCCGGGACCGGACGGATTCCCGGTGGAGTTCTACAGGAAGTACGCTGACCTGTTGGCCCCGCTACTGGTGAGGACCTTTAATGAGGCAAGAGAGGAGGGGACCCTGCCCCCGACAATGTCGGAAGCGACAATTTCTTTGATCCTAAAGCGGGACAAGGACCCACTGCAATGTGGATCGTACAGGCCGATCTTGCTCCTCAATGTGGATGCAAAGTTGCTGGCAAAAGTGCTGGCCACGAGGATCGAGGACTGTGTCCCGGGGGTAATCCACGCGGACCAGACGGGATTTGTAAAGGACAGGCAACTAAACACCAATGTGCGGCGGCTCTTAAACGTGATAATGATGCCATCGGAGGAGGGAGAGGCAGAGATAGTGGCAGCTATGGACGCGGAGAAGGCCTTTGACCGAGTAGAGTGGGAGTACCTCTGGGAGGTGCTGCGTAGGTTCGGGGTAGGGTTTATCAATTGGGTTAAGCTCCTTTACAGAGCCCCGATGGCGAGTGTAGTGACGAACCGGCGGAGGTCGGAGTACGTTCGACTGCACCGAGGGGGAGAAGAGCATCGGGTGTCGCTATATGCGGATGACCTGTTGCTGTACATGGCGGATCCAATGGAGGGGATGGTGGAGGTCATGCAGACTCTAAGGGAGTTTGGGGAGTTTTCGGGCTATAAGCTCAATGTAGGGAAGAGTGAGCTCTTTGTATTACAGGCGGGGGACCAAGAAAGAGGGATAGGGGACCTACCGCTGAGGAGGGCGGAGGGGAGCTTTCGGTATCTGGGGATCCAGATAGCCAGGAGTTGGGGGACCCTACATAAACTGAATCTGACGAGGTTGGTGGAGCAAATGGAGGAGGATTTCAAAAGATGGGACATGTTACCGCTCTCGCTGACGGGTAGAGTGCAGTCGGTCAAAATGGTGGTCCTTCCGAGGTTTCTGTTTGTGTTTCGGTGCCTTCCCATCGTGATCACTAAGGCCTTTTTTAAGAGAGTAGACAGGAGTATTATGGGGTTTGTGTGGACGAATAAGACCCCGAGAGTAAGGAGAGGGTTAGTGGAACGCAGTAGGGACCGAGGAGGGTTGGCGCTGCCAAACCTGGGTAGCTACTACTGGGCAGCAAATGTGGCGATGATCCGCAAGTGGGTTATGGAGGGAGAGGGGGCGGCATGGAAGAGGATGGAGATGGCGTCCTGTAAAGGAACGAGCCTGGGGGCGTTGGTGACGGCACCGCTGCCGCTCTCGCCAACAAAGTATACCACGAGCCCGGTGGTGGCGGCAACGCTAAGGATCTGGGGCCAGTGGAGACGGCATCGGGGTGCAATGGGAGCATTGGTGTGGTCCCCGATCAGGGGTAACCACCGGTTTGTCCCGGGAAGATGGACGGGGGGTTCCAGAGCTGGCATCGGGCGGGGATTGGAAGAATGGGGGACCTGTTCATCGACGGGACGTTTGTGAGCCTAGGGGCACTGGAGGAGAAGTTCGAGTTACCCCCGGGAAATGCCTTTAGATATATGCAGGTGAAGGCATTTGTGAGGCGATAGGTGAGGGAATTCCCGTTGCTCCCGGCACAAGAAGTTCAAGATAGAGTGATCTCGGGTGTATGGGTCGGGGAGGTCAAGTGTCGGAAATACACCAGGAGATGAAAGAAGAGGGGGAAGCGCTGGTAGAAGAGTTGAAGGGTAAATGGGAGGAGGAGCTGGGGGAGGAGATCGAGGAAGGTCTGTGGGCTGATGCCCTAGGTAGGGTTAATTCCTCCTCCTCGTGTGCCAGACTCAGCCTGATACAATTTAAGGTGGTCCACAGAGCGCACTTGACGGGGGCGAGGTTGAGTAGGTTCTTTGGGGTAGAGGACAGATGTGGAAGGTGCTCAGGCAGCCCGGCGAACCATGTCCATATGTTTTGGTCATGCCCGGCACTGGAGGAGTTCTGGAGAGGAGTGGCGGGAGCAATATCTCAGGTGGTGAAAGTCCGGGTCAAGCCAAGCTGGGGGCTAGCAATATTTGGAGTAGTGGACGAACCGGGAGTGCAGGAGGCGAAAGAGGCCGGCATTCTGGCCTTTGCGTCCCTAGTCGCCCAGCGAAGGATCTTGCGAATGTGGAAGGAGGCGAAGCCCCCCAGCCTGGATAAATGATATGGCTGGGTTCATAAAGTTGGAGAGGATTAAGTTCGCCTTGAGAGGGTCTGCGCAGGGGTTCTACAGGCGGTGGCAACCATTCTAGACTATCTCGCGGAGCATTAGAGGAAGATTGGTCAGCAGCAGCAGCACCTTGGGGGGGGGGGTTGCTGCTGCACTGGCCGAAAGGGAATGGGACACAGAAGAGGTGGTCGGGACGGGGGTCCCCCCTCTGGGGGACTGGAGGGCGAGGGAGGCGTGGACACGGGACTGGCCCAGAAAAGGAGATGGCTAGTCGGCAGGGCGTTGGGGAGGGGGGGGGGGTGTGAGAGCCCCTCCAATCCAGCTGATAACGTGGAATGTGAGGGGCCTGAATGGGCCGGTGAAGAGGGCTCGAGTGTTCGCGCTCTTAAAGGGACTGAAGGCGGACGTGGCCATGCTCCAAGCGACACACCTGAAGGTGGTGGACCAGGTCAGGCTAAGAAAGGGATGGGTAGGACAGGTATTCCACTCGGGACTGGACGCAAAGAATAGAGGGGTGGCAATATTGGTGGGAAAGCGGGTGTCATTTGAGGCCAAGACTATTGTAGCGGACAATGGAAGGCGATATGTAATGGTGAGCAGTAGGCTGCAAGGGATGTGGGTGGTGTTGGTAAACGTATACGCCCCGAACTGGGATGATGCAGGATTCATGAAGCGCATGTTGGGGCGCATTCCGGACCTGGAGATAGGAGGCCTGATAATGGGAGGGGACTTCAATACAGTGTTGGATCCAGCACGAGACCACTCCAAATCAAGGACTGGAAAGAGGCCGGCGGCGGCCAAGGTACTTAGGGGGCTTATGGATCAGATGGGGGGAGTGGACACATGGCGGTTTGCAAGGCCGCAGGCCAGGGAATTTTCTTTCTTCTCCCATGTACACAAAGCCTACTCCCGGATAGATTTCTTTGTTCTGGGTAGGGCGCTCATCCCGAGGGTGGAGGGGACGGAGTATTCGGCTATAGCCGTTTCGGACCATGCCCCACCCTGGGTGGAACTGGAGCTGGGAGAGGAGAGGGACCAACGGCCGTTGTGGCGGCTGGATGTGGGACTGCTGGCGGACGAGGTGTTGTGTGGGAAGGTGAGGGGGTGTATCGAAAGGTACTTGGAGGTCAACGACAACAGGGAGGTGCGGGTGGGGGTGGTATGGGAGGCGGTGATCAGGGGAGAGCTAATTTCCATGAGGGCTCATAGGGAGAAGACAGAGGGTATGGAAAGGGAGAGGTTAGTGGGGGAGATTTTGAGAGTGGACAGGAGATACGCAGAGGCCCCGGAGGAAAGATTACTTGGGGAAAGACGACGGCTCCAGACGGAGTTTGACCTGTTGACCACAGGGAAGGCGGAGGCACAGTGGAGGAAAGCGCAGGGGGCGACCTACAAGTATGGGGAAAAGGCTAGTCGGATGCTGGCACACCAGCTCCGTAAGAGGATGGCAGCGAGGGAAATAGGGGGAGTCAAAGATGGAAGGGGAGACACGGTTCGGAGTGCGACGAAAATAAACGAGGTATTCAAGGCCCTTTATGAAGAGCTGAAAAAAGCAACCCTTTTTCCCCCCCCCGCTAGACCCCTGTCTAGCTTTTTTGCTCCCCCCATGTCACTCCCGTAAGTCAGCTGACGCCTGCTGACCCCGGCTTCCCCCGCCTTCCCATTGACCTCCCCGCGTGGGAGTCTCCCAATCCATATGCATTCCTTCGTTCCCCTTCCCGCCTTTCTTCCCGCGCATGGGAAAAAACCCCGTGCTTTCCAAAGCCTGCTCCGCCCCCTCTGGCGCAGCTCCTGTCGCGGCCTTGTCTCTCTCCCCCAGCCCATGTAACATTTACTGCGCGTAATTGACCCCCTATATGCAACAACCATCACACATCAAACCCCAAAACATCCCCCCCACCCTCACAAACCCTCAGTTAGAGTCCAACGTTTCGGCTTGTACAAAGGTCCACGCCTCCTCAGGCGTTTCAAAGTAATAGTGTTGGCCCTTGTATGTGACCCACAGTCGCGCTGGCTGCAGCATTCCGAATTTCACTTCTTTCCGGTACAACACCGCTTTGGCCCGGTTGAAACCCGCTCTCCGCTTTGCAACCTCCGTGCTCCAGTCCGGGTATATTCGGATCTCTGCATTGTCCCACTTACTGCTCCGCTCCTTCTTGGCCCATCTCAGGACCCACTCTCTGTCCGTGAACCGGTGGAACCTCACCACCATCACCCTTGGCGGCTCATTTGCCTGGGGCTTCTTCGCCAGCACCCGATGTGCCCCGTCCAACTCCAGCGGCCTCGAAGGGGCCTTCGTGCCCATCATCGCCTCGAGCATCGTGCTCGCGTATGCCCCGGCATCAGCCCCCTCCACTCCCTCAGGGAGACCCAGGATTCGCAGATTCTTTCTCCTCGACCTGTTCTCCAGATCTTCGAGTCTTCCCGCCCACCTCTTGTGTAGCGCCTCGTTCTGCTCCACTCTCACCGCCAGGCCCACGAGCTCGTCCTCGTTCTGACTGACTCTTTTCTGTACCTCCTGGATCTTAGCTTTGTGGTCCTTCTGCGTGATCCCGAGTCCTTCAATTGCCGAAAGCATAGGCGCCAACATCTCTTTGCGCATCTCCTCGCGCTGCTCCTCGAAGCAGCGCTTGATGAACTCCTGCAGCTCCCCTTTGTCCCTGGCCGCCGCCATTTTGTTTTCTTTCCCTCGCTTCTCCCGTTGTTCCAGTGCCGCCCCTTTGGCCGTTACACTTCTGGTCCGTTTCATAGAAGTTGGCAGTGTTTGCTTCACCAGTCTGCCCCAAAAAGTCTATGGAAACTCCTGAAAAAGGTCTGAGAGTCGGCTCCAGACGGGAGCTGCCGAATGCGCGACCTACTCCTCCATGGCCGCCACCAGAAGCCTCGTCCCTGCTTCTTCAATGGCCTTGGTAGATCTTTTCACAGTTGTTCCCTCTGCTGCTAGAATTCACCTTTGATAGAGTCAAGCCAGATTGCAGCTTTAAGCTTGCCCTTCCCCCGCCTGCATTCTGGAAGAGGCCCTCGTCTACTGCTGCAGCTCAAGCCAAATCTTTCACTGTTTCTGCCGGGTCTGGTAGCCAAAAGACACAACACTCCTGGGGGACACTGTCAGGGGAATGCTGCAGCCTTCTTCCCACACCGGGAAATGTCAAACAAATGCCGTGGGGGCCCTGTAACGAGCCCAAAAGTCCGTTCCAAGCGGGAGCTGCCGAATATGCGACCTAGCTCTGCATAGCCGCACCCGGAAGTCCTTCCTTTCAAAACTAACCACTTCACACTATTCACTTTGATCTGCCACATGTCCTCCCATTTCACCACTGACCCCCCTCTCTGGCTGAGTGGGCTGCAGTGTAGCTGAGAAATCACTGCTGTCGAGTGTCTGAGCTGGAAAACAGACTTATTGCAGCATGCTTTGTCCGATACAGCTTGCTTTGTCTAACAAGCGTGAAATTGACATTGACTTTAATCCTGAGCTACTATCCTGGGGTGGGGGTGGATATGGAACTGTACCCTCACCCATTTTGCTGTGTTCCACTCGCCCAACCAGCGTCCTTCGCCTCGACGACTGCTGCACAAACTGTGAACTCCACGTGGAGCAGTCAGTATTTGCCTGTGCTTTGTTTGACTACCGACATGCTTTAAATAATCAATTTTTGCTCAAACTCTGGCATTTCATAATTTTAACGGCAATTGCTAAACTGCTTTGGAGAATGGTATTGGAATGTGTGATTGTATTATACCAGCAGAATGAGGAAGGTTTCTGCTTTTCACTTCAAAAATCAATGCTCCATTAATGAATGGATCAGCTGAGTAGGACTATGTAGAATACTTCTGAAACGGGGATTGCATAAATTGCTTTCACCAGTAGCCACCCCAACCAGTGAGGTGAAGGACCGGGTTTCCTCAATAAATAGTGAAGTGCACACAACACCATCACAGAGGAGGTTGTAATCCAATCTCAGAATGGTTGATGGGGAGGTTATTCAGGCACAGTATTGTTCCTTTCAGAGTCTTTGAGAATGAGCAGCTACTGAGATTTAACGTCATTGGTGAGGAGTGGATGAGGGGGGTCACAGGGGAACCTGGGCCAGGAAACATTTCAGAATGAAACATACACCTGGTTACGGCCACGTGACACTGACCTGAGGCCAGCTTTGCGTGGAGCAGAGTTTGTTACACCCAGAACAGCCATTCCAACTGTGCACTGGAACGAGGGCCTAATTAATTCATTAGAATTTCCCCGCTTACTGCAATTTGTTAATTACAGTTAGCCAGGTTTGCAATGGAGCGAGCCAGTCAGGTAATAGCAGTCCTGAAGCTATTCTAACACAGTTCTATTTCTGTGTCAGATTATCAACAGAAGATCTGACGAGAGCTTTGATGAGGGGCCTGAGATGTATCATTGCCTGACTCGTTTGTGAATGCTCCCAGCATCCTCTGCTGTCATGTCTTTACGTAGAAAGAGCCCAAGTTTTAGATTTGCTTTTCCTCCCGGTTTAAGCTCTAGATTGGTGAATATCCTGTGTTAAACTCATTTTAACAAGTTTTTAACAGGAAGTTTTAAGATACTGTGTTTGACCCCATTACCTGCAATTCATTTGTGTTCACCAGACTCCCAAGTATTCGATAGTTTGATGAGTGTTCCCTGTATGCTGCGTGACCAGGTGTCAATCTTTTTAAAAATAAATTTAGTGTCCAATTCATTTTTTCCAATTAAGGGGCAATTTAGTGTGGCCAATTCACCTAGCTTGCACATTTTTTGGGTTGTGGGGGCGAGACCCACGCAAACCCGGGGAGAATGTGCAAACTCCACACGGACAGTGACTCAGAGCCGGGATCAAACCTGGGACCTCGGCGCCGTGAGGCCGCAGTGCTAACCCACTGCGCCACCGTGCTGCCCTCTCAGAAGGAGATATTGGGACAGGTGACCAAAAGTGCTCCCTTTAAATTGTACCATACAGTTCATATTACCTCCCTTAATTCTTTCTTTCAAAATGGAATTACTGCGCACTTTTCTGCATCCCACTTCGCTGTTCACACTCGTGTGTCTCTGGTTGTGTTGTCCTCAGTTTAGCTAAGAAGTGACACAACTTTTTTATTTATTTGTTAACGGGATGTGGACTAAGCCAGCATTTGATGTCCATCCTTAATTGCCCTTGAGAAGGTGGTGGTGAGCTGCCTTCCTGAACCGCCGCAGTCCCTGTGGTGTCGATACACCCACAGTGCTGTTATAAACAAAGAATCATAGAAAATAGGAGGCCATTCTGCCATTCATTATGATCAAGACTGATCATTCCCTGATCCCGCTCCCCACCCAATATCCTCTGGTCCCTTCGCCCAAAGTACGATATCGAACTGCTTCTTGAAAACATACAATGTACAAAGCAATATTTTACAGAAACTAACTGGTAGTGAAATATGTCATTCCTCCCTCCTTGAGTTGACTTTAAGGTGTTATCGCCATCATCATCAATAATTCATTGTGATATGTTACACCTATTGATGCAGGTTACCATGTAATCCCTTGACGTTTTGTATTAGTTAACTGAGAACGTAAGGAATAACTAATTTTATACAAATTACAATGATTATTAAAATAGTCATAGTAGTTGTAAATAACTAGTTATAAATTTGACCAAGAAAAGGAAAAGACACTAAGTTGAAATAATTCAAGGCTGCATGCTGCTAAGATCACAGCTATTATCAAGCTGAATTTCAGAATAATCTTCAAAGGCACATTTTCATCCCTGTCATATATAACAAAAGAGCAGTTTCCACACTGTCTATCAAACACATTCTCTTGATGCCAGTGTGGAACTGTGCCAGAGACGAGTGTGTTGGAAATATGATGGTTTCTTAATGCCCACACCATCCTCAAACCCACCATGAACACTTGTTTGAAAATATGTCTATACAATGTTCAGGAAAGGCCAATCCCAGTGACGCTGTACACGGGGGTGCTGTACATAGCAGTGCTGTACCCAGGGGGGGGGGGGGGCTGTACCCAGGGGGGGGCTGTACCCAGGGGGGGGCTGTACCCAGGGGGGGGCTGTACCCAGGGGGGGGCTGTACCCAGGGGGGGGCTGTACATAGCAGTGCTGTACCCGGGGGGGGCTGTACCCAGGGGGGGGCTGTACATAGCAGTGCTGTACTCAGGGGGGGGCTGTACCCAGGGGGGGGCTGTACATAGCAGTGCTGTACCCGGGGGGGGGGGGGCTGTACATAGCAGTGCTGTACCCGGGGGGGGCTGTACCCAGGGGGGGCTGTACCCAGGGGGGGGGCTGTACATAGCAGTGCTGTACCCGGGGGGGGCTGTACCCAGGGGGGGTGGGGGGGGGGCTGTACACGGGAGCGCTGTACGCAGGGGGGCTGTACGCAGGCCACTGAACCCAGGAGGGCTGTACGCCGGGGCGCTGTACACATTATGCAGTATCAGTGGGCATGAGCACAGGTTGGGGACAGGACTGATATTCTATTTGTCTCTAAGCAAAGGGTGTGAGGATCTGTTATGAAGCTCCACATAGCTCACCTACAAATGGGGTTGGGATGAGGAATTATTATAGAATTATTATAGAATCCCTACAGTGCAGAAGTCTGCACCTGGAGCCTGCATGGACCCTCCGAAAGGGCACCAACCCAGGCCCACCCTCTACCCCATCCCTGTGACCCCACACAATGATCACGGCCAATCCACCTAACCTGCACATCTTTGGACTGTGGGGGGAAACCGGAGCACCCGGAGGAAACCCTCGCAGACACGGGGGGAACATGCAGACTCCGCACAGACAGTGACCCAGCCGGGAATCGAACCTAGGACCCTGGCACTGTGAAGCAACTGTGGTAGCCACTGTGCTACCGTGCCGCACAGTTCAGTAAATCCACTCTGAAATCTCTGATGTCCCTTCGCAACTTGGAACATTTCATTATGTTAAAGGAGCGGTGTAAATAAAAGTTGTTGCTATAATAAATGGTGGCACAGTGTTTAGCACTGCTGCCTCACAGCTCCAGGGATCCGGATTTGATTCCGGCCTCGGGGACTGTGTGTGTGGAGTCTGCACTTTCTCCCCGTGTCTGCGTGGGTTTCCTCCGGTTTCCTCCTACAGTCCATGTGCAGGTTAGGTGGATTGGCCATACTAAATTGCCCCTTAGTGTCCAAAAGGTTAGGGGGAGTTACTGGTGTTATGGGCGAGGCCTTTCAGAACCCCAAAATGTTTCATGGAGTTCAACCAACCTCACCCTTTAATGGCTTTGTTGCTTTTCCTAGCACACGGCTTTTTCCCTAGGTGTGGGATTACAATTATGGACACGTGGGTTTGTAAACACAAAACACTGTTTATTCCATGAACTCAACTTAACATCTTAAATAAACATTGGATCTCTTAACACCCCTTACTTCAAAGATAACTCAGAAAATATTGCAACAGTAAATAACTCCTTAAAATGTTCCTTCAAACTTCCAAGAGACTTAACACCTTTAAACAGTATCACATCAAGTTAAAGGATATATATATTTTCTGTAGAATGGCAGAGATATATTAGCTTGGTTGCTTCAGCTCCAGCAAAACAGCCAGGCACTTTTAAACTGCTCTCAGCAAAAACAGCCAGACACTTTTAAACTGAAACTAAAACCCTGCAAAATGGCTGAACTGAGCTGAGCTCCACCCACTCTATGACACCACTGTTTTCTTAAAGGTACAGTGTTTAAACATCCATGTCTAAAGGCACTCTCGCATGACACTGGGTTATGGGGATAGGGTGGAGGATTGGGCCTAGATAGGATCGGTGCAGACTCGATGGGCCAAATGGCTTCCTTCTGCACTGTAGCTATTCTATGAATAAAGAGTGTCAGCAAATCACCTGCCTGTGCAAACACGTGTTTCAAAATAAAAAGTGACAAGAGTAAGAAAAGCTGATGAGGAACGATTCTGGTGAAATAAATCCCACCAGATTTTGATAGAGTAAATAACGCAAAATAGTTTTCAGTGGCCAGGAGGATTAGTAACCAGAGGATACAGATGTCGGACAATTGGCAAAACCGCCAGGCAGGAAATGAGGCAAAATGTTTTTACACCATGTTGTATGATCTGGAAGACACTGCCTAAAAGGCTGATTCAATAATGTGACTTTCACAAGGGAATTGGTAAATGAAGAATTAGCTTAACCGTAAGGAAAGAGCAGGGAAAGGAACTGAGCCCACATCTGGAGAATTGTGTACACCTTTGATCTCCTTGCTTAAGGACGAGTCAGACATTCCTGGGATGGCAGGAATGCCCTGTGTGTGGCAAATGATGGAAAGGGCCCATGTTCCCTGGAGATAAGAAAAATGAAAGGTGATCGAATTGAAAAATATAAAATTCTTAAGGGGTTTGATAGAGTAGATGTTTAATTTGGCAAGGATCCTAGATGGAAGTCACAGTCTCATAATTAGTGATTGACCAATTAGGACTGCGAAGAGGAGGAATTTCTTCATTCAAATCAATTATGAATCCTTGGAATGTTCAACTGCAGAGTCCAGCGGACACTCCGTTGTTAAATATATTCAAGAAAAGGTTTAACAGGTTTTTTGGCATTAAGAGAAGTTGGAATAATGCAGGGCTGTGACGACTGGAAGACATTAGGAATATTGGATTTGAAGTATCGGGCAATTTAAGGGTTTAAAAACCTGGGGTTCGAGCATGTTTGATTGTAGTAGTCATGTTTTAAAAAAAATAATAATAATAATAATTCTGTTTTACAGGTCCAGGGTGCTTTTCACAGCCAGATGATAAAATTGACAAAGGCATGTGTTTTTCAATCTGGACTAGTGGACTGTGGTTGACTGGGGAAGTCCCTGGGGAGTTGATGTGCTTTGCAGCCTGCAGGGATAATTTGTTTTGTAGCTTGGGGAGATGAGGCCATTGCTGGGTGGAGCCAAGGAAGAGACATTTTGAAAGGCTTGAGAGAGGAAGTTTTTGGAGAAAGCTTTGGATAGAGGAGTTGAATTCTGATCTACCTGACGTTGAGCCCACAATTCTCCCACAGTAAGATAGATTGAGAGCTGTTTAATGGGAAATTGAGTAGTAGTGGTTAAGGGGTATTGTAAGCTGCCTTTTTAGGGTTTGACTTTAAAAAGTTTAGCATTGTATTCATAATAGTTTTCTTTCAAAAATAACCAGGCCCCATTTCTTCATGCAATCACTCCTGGAGCGAATCATTCTTTCTGCGCAGTCTCTCTAATAAATTAAAACACTGCGGTTTTGGTCCAGTATCCTGGGGGGTGGTCTGGGATCGTAATTGGGGTAGAAGATTATCCATGATCTTATTAAATGGCAGAACAGAATTGAGGGGCTGCATAGTCTACAACTCCTATCCCTTGTGTTCTTGTGATTATTTGGTTCAACGAACCGGCACAGGCACCGTTAGCCAAATGGCCTGCTTCTATGCTGCAAGATTCTATGAATCTTCTAATGATTTGGAAAGGAAGGCAAGATTGTGTTCCTGTAGGTAATGCTGTACCCAGGCTAAAAGTTCTGATGTAAAGAGGCAGCAACTTAAATGAACTTGCAGAGCACGCTGACATCTGTAATTTGTACAAAATTCACGCCCGCTGCCCAACTGTGACAAGGCTTTATTGACCAATCTCTTCAGCTGAAGCAAGCAGAGTCTCGTGTTGTTTCAAGACTTTGATCAAACATCCGAAATCAAAGGTTTCTAAATCAAAAGAGATGTGAAAATCCAGGGCTCTTCAAGTGTGAACCTCTTGAAATAAGATAGTCGAGACTCTGGCTGTTTAACGATGTAAATATGTAAATATTTAAACAGGAAAATGATGCCTGAGCATCTAATTTCCAGTGGTTCTCGTTTGATGAAAATATTAAATTGGATGAGGATTCCAGACATTTGAAGAGGGAATGAGATGAAGCTGAGAAAGAGGGAAGAGATTTGCATTTATATCTTGTTTTATCACATCTCTCAGAAATGTTTCTTGCACTTGATATACATTGAATTGCTTTAAAGTGGATTGGCTGCTGTGGATGTCACATGGACACCATCTGGAGCAGAGCGGGAGCCCAACAGACAGTAATTCATGCGTGAGTGGCGGGTCTTTGTTTTCATTGGTGTTTATCCGGGGTGGAATACGGCCGGAATGCTGGGAGAGGTTCTTATTTTCCTTTAAATAGGTCCGTGAGATCTATATTGTCCACTCAAACCACAGGAATAATTTCATTCCTAACCTTAAAGACGGCATCTCAGTCCTGATTCTCCGAGCGACTAGATTGACTGAGGGGCAGGAAGGATTGCATTATTCAGGAGTGATTTTGTAAATTGGCCACGATCTCAATAGAAAATAGAAGGTAGAAAGGTGACATGATTATTCTTTTTCTAAGATTCCAATGGGATTGGATAACGTTAGCTGTGGGGAGCTGTTCAACCTTGTCTGAAACAGGAGACCCAGAGGACATGGCCTGTGCTTGAAGCGGGCAAATTCAAAACCTAACCTGGGGAAATAATGGAGGTAATCTTTACCCCCAAAATGGGTGGTTTGGGATTGGGTGGGAAGTTGAGAAGTGAAAATTTGCAACCGGGATCCCAACCCGCCTTGGTCATGCCCACCTTTTGTTGCGTCGAGGGCCAGCGAATCAATTGTTCCGGGGAGGCGGGCTGGTTGTTGTGGGCCAGGAGGAGTCTGGGATGTTCCTCTTCTAGCCCAGCCCAACAAGCTGACCTGTCGGTCTCCACCTCCACTGCACCACCTTGCTGCATTCAACGCAATACTGAGCTCCGCCCATTTAGTCCTGACCCCCCCCCCCCCCCCCCCCAAACCCAAAAAATCATGGGCCACTCCAATCTCTGCATCCCCCCCCCTCCCCCCATTAACCATGCCTGTGGCCTAGTCCGCCTGAAAGGTCGAGGTGGCCACTCAGCTCGGCTGTTCTCTCAGGGCGTTGGGTCAAAGCCATCCTGACATTAACTTGTCCTCCCTCCAGCTCTGTAATGTGTAGTTATTTCTTTTACGCAGAGGGTGGTGAGTGCCTGGAACGCGTTGCCAGGGGAGGTTGTGGAAGCAGATACATTAACGATGTTCAAAAGGTATCTTGACAAATAACTGGATAGGATGGGTATAGAGGGAAACAACACAAGGAAGTGCTGAGAGTTTTGGCAAAGGTTAGTATCATGACTGGTACAGGCTTGGAGGGCCGAAGGGCCTGTTTCTGTGCTGTATTGTTCTTTGTCAGGGCCAGTATCTCAGTGAGTGAGTGGACAACCTGTGGAACAGCCTCCTTCGGGAGATGGTAATACTGATTTACTCAAATGCACATCGGAGAGATCTCTTTAAGAAAATAACATTTTGAGATCCTGGACGAGAACCCAACAATTTACAATTTGTAAAAGTGTGAGGAAAATATACTTCATCCGAGGAGTGATGGCTGACCAATAAGTATATTTTATGTAAAAACAAACTTTAATTTAAATACAGAATTAACCACGTTGTCATTAAAGAAACAGTTCTTAAGTTAAAGAGAAAAACTTAACTTCCTAAAGATGCCACTATATTCCAAATAAGCAAACCAAATTGTTAAATGCCGCTTTTTCATGAACAAAATTAAAAAAAATAAAAAAATTTAGAGAATCCAATTCTTTTTTTTTCCAATTAATAGATAATTTAGCATGGGCAATCCACCTACCCTGCACATCTTTGGGTTGTGGGGTAAGAGCCACACAGACACGGTGAGAATGTGCAAGCTCCACACGGACAGTGACCCGGGGTCGGGATCGATCTCGGGTCCGCAGCGCCATGAGGCAGCAGTGCTAACCACTTCGCCACCGTACTGCCCCTATGGATACATTTAACAACCAGGGTTTTACTTGCTTTCTCAGTGCAGAATCTTTGGAGAGAGAACCTTTCAAGACCGAACTGAAACACATTTGTTCAGATGAGAATTCTAGGACCAACTGACTTTTCAGACAGACCTGGCTCCTCCCATTACCTACATCATCTGTGCCCAAAGCATACACCATTCCTTTGTCTCTTACAAGATGCCCCGTGGCTTGTTTAGCCAGGACCAAACACAATACCCCTCTTAAATTATCTACACCCCAGGGTTCCTTTAAATGTAAACAATATTGAAGGAAAAAACATACAAAGTAGCAAAGATCAGTGGGAGACTAGAGGACTGGGAAATCTTTAGGGAGCAACAGAAAGCTACTAAAAAAGCTATAAAGAAGAGTAAGATAGATTGAGAGTAAACTTGCTCCGAATATAAAAACAGATCGTAAAGGTTTCTACAAATACATAAAACAAAAAAGAGTGGCTAAGGTAAATATTGGTCCTTTAGAGGATGAGAAGGGAGATTTAATAATGGGAGATGAGGAAATGGCTGAGGAACTGAACAGGTTTTTTGGGTCGGTCTTCACAGTGGAAGACACAACATGCCAGTGACTGATGGAAATGAGGCTATGACAGGTGAGGACCTTGAGAGGATTGTTATCACCAAGGAGGTAGTGATGGGCAAGCTAATGGGGCTAAAGGTAGACAAGTCTCCTGGACCTGATGGAATGCAACCCAGAGTGCTAAAAGAGATGGCTAGGGAAATTGCAAATGCACTAGTGATAATTTACCAAAATTCACTAGACTCTGGGGTGGTCCCGGCGGATTGGAAATTAGCAAACGTGACACCACTGTTTAAAAAAGGAGGTAGGCAGAAAGCGGGTAATTATGGGCCAGTGAGCTTAACTTCGGTAGTAGGGAAGATGCTGGAATCTATCATCAAGGAAGAAATAGCAAGGCATCTGGATGGAAATTGTCCTATTGGGCAGACGCAACATGGATTCATAAAGGGCAGGTCGTGCCTAACTAATTTAGTGGAATTTTTTGAGGACATTAACAGTGCGGTAGATAACGGGGAGCCAATGGATGTGGTATATCTGGATTTCCAGAAAGCCTTTGACAAGGTGCCACACAAAAGGCTGCTGCATAAGATAAAGATGCATGGCATTAAGGGGAAAGTAGTAGCATGGATAGACGATTGGTTAATGAATAGAAAGCAAAGAGTGGGGATTAATGGGTGTTTCTCTGGTTGGCAATCAGTAGCTAGTGGTGTCCCTCAGGGATCAGTGTTGGGCCCGCAACTGTTCACAATTTACATAGATGATTTGGAGTTGGGGACCAAGGGCAATGTGTCCAAGTTTGCAGACGTCACTAAGATGAGTGGTAAAGCAAAAAGTGCAGAGGATACTGGAAGTCTGCAGAGGGATTTGGATAGGCTAAGTGAATGGGCTAGGGTCTGGCAGATGGAATACAAGGTTGACAAATGTGAGGTTATCCATTTTGGTAGGAATAACAGCAAAAGGGATTATTATTAAAATATTAAAACATGCTGCTGTGCAGAGAGACCTGGGTGTGCTAGTGCATGAGTCGCATAAAGTTGGTTTACAGGTACAACAGATGATTAAGAAGGCAAATGGAATTTTGTCCTTCATTGCTAGAGGGATGGAGTTTAAGAATAGGGAGGTTATGCTGCAATTGTATAAGGTGTTAGTGAGGCCACACCTGGAGTATTGTGTTCAGTTTTGGTCTCCTTACTTGAGAAAGGACGTACTGGCACTGGAGGGTGTGCAGAGGAGATTCACTAGGTTAATCCCAGAGCTGAAGGGGTTGGATTACGAGGAGAGGTTGAGTAGACTGGGACTGTACTCGTTGGAATTTAGAAGGATGAGGGGGGATCTTACCTAAATATATAAGATTATGAAGGGAATAGATAGGATAGATGTGGGCAGGTTGTTTCCACTGGCGGGTGAAAGCAGAACTAGGGGGGCATAGCCTCAAAATAAGGGGAAGTAGATTTAGGACTGAGTTTAGGAGGAACTTCTTCACCCAAAGGGTTGTGAATCTATGGAATTCCTTGCCCAGTGAAACAGTAGAGGCTCCTTCATTAAATGTTTTTAAGATAAAGATAGATAGTTTTTTGAAGAATAAAGGGATTAAGGGTTATGGTGTTCGGGCCGGAAAGTGGAGCTGAGTCCACAAAGATCAGCCATGATCTCATTGAATGGCGGAGCAGGCTCGAGGGGCCAGATGGCCGACTCCTGCTCCTAGTTCTTATGTTCTAATATTCCATCAGCTAGCTATCTGTAAACAAATAAATGGTTCTCAAGATATATTGAAACACTTCACCTGCAAAATCAATGATTATCTCACTATTACGACACCTTAATCACAGCTCCACCAGTCATACTGACTATCCACCTTCACCCAGGTTTTTTATAACATCACTGTTAAAAATATAACAGATTCTTACATTCATCACGCTAGTATTTGACGAATTTGAGAAGTGGCATGTGGTGAATATAGCTTGTGAAGAACAGGTGACTTTGAATCCAGGGATGGAGGACTTCAACAATGTGGAGAGACTGGAGAAGTTGGAATTATTATCCTCGGAAAAGAGCAGGTGAAGAGGAAATTTACAGGAGGGCTAAAATCATGAAGGGTTTATCTCGTGTAAATTCTTTTTAACTGTTTGTCGTGGTAGAAGTGTCAGTAACCAGAGAACACTGATTTAAGGTGATTAGCAAAGAGAAGCAGAGGGAAGATGAGGAAAAGCTTTTGGATACAATCAATGTTTCAGATTTGGAATGCACTGCCTGGAGAGCGGTGGATACAGAGTGGATGGTCACCTTCAAACATGCATTGGATGAAATCCTGAAGGAGAAATAATATTATAGGGAATGAGCGATGGCTCTTCCAAGAGCTGGCACAGATTTGGTGGTCTGAATGGCCTTCATCTGGGCTCTATAATAATTTTTTTAATAACAATCTTTATTGTCCCAAGTAGGCTTACATTAACACTGCAATGAAGTTACTGTGAAAAGCCCCTAGTCGCCACATTCCGGCACCTGTTCGGGTACAGAGAGGGAGAATTCAGAATGTCCAAATTGCCTAACAAGCGTGTCTTTCGGGACTTGTGGGAGGAAACCGGAGCACCCGGAGGAAACCCACGCAGACACGGGGAGAATGTGCAGACTCCGCACAGACACTGACCCAAGCCAGGAATCTAATCTGGGACCCTGGAGCTGTGAAGCAACAGTGCTAATCTCTATGCTACTGTGTACGGTTCCCAAATCTTTCCACCAATGGGGGTGTTCCTCACTGCACGTTTGGACTTGTCGTAAATTAATTGGTAGAGATTGTTAGTTATGATTGGTCAACACCCCCATTATTGCCATACCATGTGGATCTTGCTAATTCTTTACCTAGCTGTTCCTCTTTTTGTGATGCCCGGTGGGGGGCAGGTACTGGCTTAGGTCATGGGCTCAGGAGGTCCTGGAGCAGAACTGAATGATTTGTGAGGTTGGAATGGAACAAAGGCTGTGGTGAGTCAGTGTGTGTGTGTCAGTAATGGGCTTCCTCTTGTACTGATCACTCTGTGAAATCTCACAGCAATGCAGTCAGCATTGACCTTAATCTGTGAATGCATCAAGCTTGTTTCTCATTGCAACTGTGCGAGATTGCTTGATAAAGTATGAAATAGGTTTCATGTATATTTCCTGCCACGAGTTTGTTGTCTCGGCAAAGTGTCACGTTCATACTCACAGGCAGCGCTCCCTTCCGAATCGAATAGGAAGGTGGAGAGTGAATCTCACAACAACAGCACAACACACATAATAACTTCCATTATATCCAAAAACATCCCTGGTTCAGAAGGCGGCTCCCTCCCTTGCCTTGAAGCTACTGTGTCTCTCTCTGCCTGCCTGCCTCTCTCTCTCTCCGCCTGCCTCCCCCCCCCCTCTTTGTCCACCTGCCCCTCTCTCCCTGTCTGCCTGCCCCTCTCTCTCTCTCTCTGTCTGCCTGCTCTCCTCTCTCTCTGTCTGCCTGCCCCTCTCTCTCTCTCTCTCTCGATCTGCCTGCCCCTCTCTCTCTCTCTTTGCCTGCCTCTCTCTCTCTCTCTCTCTCTCTGTTTGCCTGCCTCTCTATCTCGTTCTCTGTCTCTCTCTCAGCCTGCCTTCCCCCCCTCTCTGTCTGCCTGCTCCTCTCTCTCTATCTGCCTGCCCCTCTCTCGCTCTCTTTGCTTGCCTCTCTCTCTCTCTCTCTCTCTCTCTCTGTTTGCCTGCCTCTCTCTCTATCTCGTTCTCTGTCTCTCTCTCTCTCTCGGCCTGCCTTCCCCCCCTCTCTGTCTGCCTCTCTCTCTCTCTCTGCTTGTCTGCCTGCTCCTCTCTCTCTCTCTGTCTGCCTGCCCCTCTCTCTCTCTCTCTCTATCTGCCTGCCCCTCTCTCTCTCTTTGCCTGCCTCTCTCTCTCTCACTCTCTCTCTGTTTGCCTGCCTCTCTCTCTATCTTGTTCTCTGTCTCTCTCTCTCGGTCTGCCTGCCTTCCCCCCCCCTCTCTGTCTGCCTCTTCTCTCTCTCTCTGCCTGCCTGCCTCCCCCCCTCCCTCCCTCCTCCCTCCCTCCCTCCCCCCTCCCTCCCTCTTTGTCTGCCTGTCCCCCCCCTCTGTTTGCCTCTCACTCTGCCTCTCCCTCTGTCTGTCTCTCTCTCTCTCTCTCTTGTCTATCTCTCTCTCTCTCTTGTCTGTCTCTCTCTCTCACTCACACACACAAATAAACACTGATTCCTCCTGTCGAAGTCCCCCTCTGCAAACCCCCCCCCCCTGTTGCTGATAATTTCCTGAGGGATTTCTCTGGCTCCTTTTGTGTCCGGCTATGTTTAAGGGGAATACTGTTTAAGGGAGGTAGCTGTCCCCTTCCCTGCTCACTCTGTCCCCTTCGCCTCTCTCTCTGTACCCTTCCCCCCTCTCTCTGTCCCCTTCCCCCCTCTCTCTGTCCCCTTCCCCCCTCTCTCTGTCCCCTTCCCCCCTCTCTCTGTCCCCTTCCCCCCTCTCTCTGTCCCCTTCCCCCCTCTCTCTGTCCCATTCCCCCTCTCTCTGTCCCATTCCCCCTCTCTCTGTCCCCTTCCCCCTCTCTCTGTCCCCTTCCCCCTCTCTCTGTCCCCTTCCCCCTCTCTCTGTCCCCTTCCCCCTCTCTCTGTCCCCTTCCCCCTCTCTCTGTCCCCTTCCCCCTCTCTCTGTACCCTTCCCCCTCTCTCTGTACCCTTCCCCCTCTCTCTGACCCCTTCCCCCCTCTCTCTGTCCCCTTCCCCCGCTCTCTGTCCCCTTCCCCCCGCTCTCTGTCCCCTTCCCCCCGCTCTCTGTCCCCTTCCCCCCTCTCTCTGTCCCCTTCCCCCCTCTCTCTGTCCCCTTCCCCCCTCTCTCTGTCCCCTTCCCCCCTCTCTCTGTCCCCTTCCCCCCTCTCTCTGTCCCCTTCCCCCCTCTCTCTGTCCCCTTCCCCCCTCTCTCTGTCCCCTTCCCCCCTCTCTCTGTCCCCTTCCCCCCTCTCTCTGTCCCCTTCCCCCCCTCTCTCTGTCCCCTTCCCCCCCTCTCTCTGTCCCCTTCCCCCCCTCTCTCTGTCCCCTTCCCCCCCTCTCTCTGTCCCCTTCCCCCCTCTCTCTGTCCCCTTCCCCCCTCTCTCTGTCCCCTTCCCCCCTCTCTCTGTCCCCTTCCCCCCTCTCTCCCCTCTCTCTCTCCCCCCTTCCCCCCTCTCTCTCCCCTTCCCCCCTCTCTCTCCCCTCCCCCCCCCTCTCTCCCCTTCCCCCCCTCTCTCTCCCATTCCCCCCTCTCTCTCCCCTTCCCCCCTCTCTCTCTCCCCTTCCCCCCTCTCTGTCCTCTTCCCCCTCTCTGTCCTCTTCCCCCCCTCTCTGTCCCCTTCCTCCTCTCTCTGTCCCCTTCCCCCTCTCTCTGTCCCCTTCCCCCCTCTCTCTGTCCCCATCCCCCCTCTCTCTGTCCCCTTCCCCCTCTCTCTGTCCCCTTCACCCTCTCTCTGTTCCCTTCCCCCTCTCTCTGTCCCCTTCCCCCTCTCTCTGTCCCCTTCCCCCCTCTCTCTGTCCCCTTCGCCCCTCTCTCTGTCCCTTTCCCCCCTCTCTCTGTCCCTTTCCCCCCTCTCTCTGTCCCCTTCCCCCTCTCTGTCCCCATTCCCCCCTCTCTCTGTCCCCATTCCCCCCTCTCTCTGTCCCCTCCCCCCCGCCCTCTGTCCCCTTCCCCCCTCTCTCTGTCCCCTCCTCCCTCTCTCTGTCCCCTCCTCCCTCTCTCTGTCCCTTCCCCCCCTCTCTCTGTCCCCTTCCCCCCTCTCTCTGTCCCCTTCCCCCCTCTCTCTGTCCCCTTCCCCCCTCTCTCTGTCCCCTTCCCCCCTCTCTCTGTCCCCTTCCCCCCTCTCTCTGTCCCCTTCCCCCTCTCTCTGTCCCCTTCCCCCCTCTCTCTGTCCCCTTCCCCCCTCTCTCTGTCCCCTTCCCCCCTCTCTCTGTCCCCTTCCCCCCTCTCTCTGTCCCCTTCCCCCCTCTCTCTGTCCCCTTCCCCCCTCTCTCTGTCCCCTTCCCCCCTCTCTCTGTCCCCTTCCCCCCCTCTCTCTGTCCCCTTCCCCCCTCTCTTTGTCTCCTGCCCCCCTCTCTCTGAATCCTCCCCCTCTCTGACCCCTCCCCCCCCTCTGTCCCCTTTCCCGCTCTCTTTGTCTCCTGCACCCCTCTCTGAATCCTTCCCCCTCTCTCCCCTTCAAAGTCTCCTTCTGTCCTTTCCTCTCTATCTCTCTGTCTCCTACCCCCCCACGCCCCACTCTCTGTCGTGCCCCCCCACCCCCCCGTCTCTATCTCTGTCTGTCTCTCTCTGTATCTCTCTCTTTCTGTCTGTCTCTCTTTCTCTCTCTCTCCGTTTCCTTTTTCTGTCTCCTTTGTCTGTCTCTCTCTGTCTCTGTGTATCTCTTATCTCTCTCTGTGCATATCTCTGTCTCTCGCTCTCTCTGTCTCTCTGTCTCTTCCTGTCTCTCTCTCTCTCTCTCTCTCTCTCTCTCACTGTCTCTCACTCTCTCTCTGTCTCTCACTCTCTGTCTCTCTCCCTGTGTGTCTCTCTCTCTCTCTCTCTGTGTCTCTCTCTGTGTCTCTCTCTGTGTCTCTCTCTGTGTCTCTCTCTGTGTCTCTCTCTGTGTCTCTCTCTGTGTCTCTCTGTCTCTCTCTGTCTCTCTCTGTCTCTCTCTCTGTCTCTCTCTCTGTCTCTCTCTCTGTCTCTCTCTCTGTCTCTCTCTCTGTCTCTCTCTCTGTCTCTCTCTCTCTGTCTGTCTCTCTCTGTCTCTCTCTCTCTGTCTCTCTCTCTCTGTCTCTGTCTCTGTCTCTGTCTCTGTCTCTGTCTCTGTCTCTGTCTCTGTCTCTCTCTCTCTCTCTCTCTCTCTCTCTCTCTCTCTCTCTCTCTGTCTCTCCCTCATTCTCTGTCTCTCTCTCTCTCTTTCTCTGTCTCTCCCTCTCTCTTTCTGTCTATTTATCTATTTCTCTGTCTCTCTCTCTCACACACACACACACAGCTCGCCATTCTTGGTTTAAATAAACATTTCCAACCTGAACGACGGAAAAACAATTTTTATTTTTCCGGGACTGAGAGTTCATTTGAAGCCTATTTGTGACAATAAGCGATTTTCTTTTCATTTCATTTAAGGTGACCAGTTTCCCATTCTGTGCTCAATCCCAGGGTTCTGTTCAATGCCCACACCAGGCTTCCCCAGTCGGTGCTCAGTCCCAGGGTTCTGTTCAGTGCCCAAACCAGGCTTCCCCAGTCGGTGCTCAGTCCCAGGGTTCTGTTCAATGCCCAAACCAGGCTTCCCTAGTCGGTGCTCAGTCCCAGTGTTCTGTTCAGTGCCCAAACCAGGCTTCCCTAGCCCATGTTCAATCCCGGTTCCTAGAAACATAGAAAAAAGGAGCAAGAGGAGGCCATTCGGCCCTTCTCCTCTGTTCCACCATTCAGTCTGATCATGGCTAACCCTCTACCTCAACACCATATTCCTGCTCTCCCCCTGTACCTCTTGATGCCTTAGAGTCTAGAAACCTATCTAATTCTATCTTAAATATATTCAGTAATTTGGCCACGATAGCCTTCTGAGGGAGTGAATTCCACAGGTTCCTCACCCTCTGAGTGAAGAAGTCTCCCTTGATCTCGTCCGAAATCCTAGAATCACAACAGTGCAGAAGGAGGCCATTTGGCCCGTCAAGTCTGCACTGGCCTTATGAAAGAGCACCCTATCTAAACCCCCCCCCCCCACCCTATCCCTACAGCCATAGCTAACCTAAGGGCAATTTATCATGGCCAATCCACCTAACCTGCACATCTTTGGACTGTGGGAGGAAACCGGAGCATCCGGAGGAAACCCACGCACACACGGGGAGAACGTGCAGACTTCAATGGACATTCAATCAAAGACCGGAATTAATCTCTGGTCCCTGGTGCTGTGAGGCAGCAGTGCTAACCACTGTGCCATCCCTGGCATGAAGGAGCTCAAATAAAATTGAAGCTAATGGGAATTGGGGAAAACCTTCCACGGGCTGGAATCATACCTGGCACAAAGGAAGCTGGTTCTGGTGGTTGGAGGTCAATCATCTCGGCTCCAGGACTATGTTTACATTAAGCAGTCTGTGATGTGGGTTAAAATATTTCATGCAAATTCATATACCTGGTGTAGGACAGGGTGAGAGTGGGAATATGGTGTTGAGGTAGAGGATCAGCCATGATCAAACTGAATGGTGGAACAGAGGTGAAGGGCCGAATGGCCTCCTCTTGCTCCTTTTTTCTATGTTTCTTGGAACCGGGATTGAACATGGGCTAGGGAAGCCTGGTTTGGGCATTGAACAGAACCCTGGGATTGAGCTGTGACAGGGGAAGAAACAGAGAGAGACACAAATATAGCCTCAGTATAAAGTGGCCATGAAGCTCAAATGCTTCACTAACCTCCTTAAGGGAAGGCAAACTACCGTCCTGCTCCAGTCTGAGTCTTCATGCGTGTGCAACCTATAAACAAGATGGTTGGCTCTGACCTTGGGGCACAGCTTTAGAATAAAAGGGAGTCACTTTAGAACAGAGATGAGAAGAAATTTCTTCAGCCAGAGAGTGGTGGGTCTGTGGAATTCATTGCCACAGAGTGCGGTGGAGGCCGGGACGTTGAGTGTCTTTAAGACAGAAGTTGATAAATTCCTGATTTCTCGAGGAATTAAGGGCTATGGAGAGAGAGCGGGTAAATGGAGTTGAAATCAGCCATAATTGAATGGTGGAGTGGACTCGATGGGCCGAATGGCCTTACTTCCGCTCCTATGTCTTATGGTCTTAACTGTTCCTGAAGTGGCCCAGCAATTTAAACTGGGGCCTCTTATCATCGTTACAAAGCAACAGATGTGAGTTCACCTGTGACACCCACATATTGAGACTAGGCAAAAGAAAATGAGACACGGTGGTAGAAATGCCTGATAAAGAGTGTCCTTTACAGAGCACTCGCTCTGTGGTTTTACCCATTGCCTTTGACACAAGCAACCAATTAGTACAGGAAGTTGCTAAACTGCCGAAGGTGAATGGAAAATGAAGGCGGTTTACAAAGTTTACAAAGAAAGGCTCACAGCTGAACATCAAAATAAGATGAATAGTTTTTTTGAGTTGTTGGATTATTAATATTGCAAATCCCGGGAAGACTCTTGTGTATCAACCACTTTGACAGCGGTAACCAGACAGCGAGGCAGTGACCGGCCCACATGACATGTTTTGCTCTCTGAGCTAGAATTTTATTTCCAACACCGACACAGTCTCTCTTATTGTGCTTGCTGCCAGACCACAGATTGAGTGAACTCAGTCTCATTAGAGATCTTCATCTGGTGCCTGATGAATTTGCCAACTATCCAGGTACCTGACATGTTTTTGTCTTCTCGAATTCTCTGCCTGAAGGCAGGTCCAACCCACCGGACCACAACCTCCAGCATGGATACAGTGAGGAAACCGGTCTCGAGTCCACTCCCACCGGTACAGGGATCGAGCCCCTGGCTGCTGGCATCAATCTGATCCATACCTGGCCATCCAGCCAACTGAACCACCCGAGGAGTCCGCATTGCTGTAGCAACGTACGCTTCCACATGTGTATTGTAGCCTAGAGCTCTGGATAATGAAGATCGAGGCTCCAACTTCCTTCCATCATGTGGCTGGCCAGAAATTTCTCCCACTCTTTCCTCCTGCCAGTGGAACATGTTGGAGGGATTTAGGAGTTGATCCTCAACCTATTTGGCCGTATTATAATCACACCTTTGTTGGCCATCAAATCCTGGAGTAGGACCTGAACTCTGAGAGTCTGGCTGTGAAGCAGGAGCGCGACCCACTGCCCCACGAGACCTCCATGTTGCTGGAGTGAGTGTTTCTGTGTGGAAGCTGATATTCTGGGGAATTATCGGGTCTGGTGGGCACTCAGCCGTTCCTGCAGTTTCACAATGATTTCGGAGAATGAGTGAGTCCTGGACTTTCCCAGCAACTTGGAGATTCTGTTTCACAATTCACTTTGCCTCACTGATCTGAATCAGCCAAGCTCGTAGAATCCTCTGGGATTCTGGGGACCCACGTGAACAATCCTGTCCAATTTTTCCAGACCCCTCAAAAGCCGCAGATTGATGTCCTGGAAACATTGATGAGTCAAAAGGAGTCCAGATACTAAAATGATGCAGTTAGTTTGCTCTGGATACATTGTTGGCTGCAGAAAATGTAGACTTTGAAGCATCGGTTCCTCCTGCACTGATTTTGCTTCCTCATTACTAATCAGCGCCCAACAGCACCAAACAATTCGACAAGCCAGTTTGCAAATCTAATTGTTCTTATATTGAAAAATGCAAAAGGCACATCTCCCACAACACACCTATGTCTATCTTTCCCAAGATGTTCGCCATAGCTCAGTTGTTCAAACTCTCACCTCGAAGCCAGAAGGCTGCGGGTTCAAGTCTGACTCGGGCCATTTTGCAGGTGCGACATTAAACTAAGCCATCATCTGCCAGCCCAGGTGGATGTAATAGCGACATCCAAAGACCAGAGGGAGTTCTCCCCGGTGTCCCGGCCAATATGAATTCCTTGAACAACAACAAAAATACTAATATCTGGTTATTATCACTCTGCTGTTTGTGGCCATTTGCTTTGAGCAAATTAGCTGCCAGGTTTCTGACGTTGCAGCAGATTGATGTCTCTCAGTACTGACCCTCTGACAGTGCAGCACTCCCTCAGTACTGACCCTCTGACAGTGCAGCACTCCCTCAGTACTGGCCCTCTGACAGTGCAGCAGTCCCTCAGTACTGACCCTCTGACAGTGCAGCACTCCCTCAGTACTGACCCTCTGACAGTGCAGCACTCCCTCAGCACTGACCCTCTGACAGTGCAGCACTCCCTCAGTACTGACCCTCTGACAGTGCAGCACTCCCTCAGTACTGACCCTCTGACAGTGCGGCACTCCCTCAGTCCTGACCCTCTGACAGTGCAGCAGTCCCTCAGTACTGACCCTCTGACAGTGCAGCACTCTCTCAGTACTGACCCTCCGATAGGGACAGCAGCGGTTCAAGAAGGCAACTCACCACCACATTCTGAAGGGCAACTAGGGATGGGCAATAAATGCTGGCCCAACCAGCGACGGCCCATTCCGGAAATGAAAAAAATGTTGTTTGATTGATTGATTGTTTGATTTGATTTATTGTCACATGTACCAAAGTACAGTGAAAAGTATTTTTCTGCGGCCACAATACGTACACAGTACACAGTACATACACAGTAGACACAAGAATAATCAACAGGGTACATCGACAAAACCGTGATTGGTTACTGTTGTGTTGGGCGCTCTGGATCTGTGGAACACATACGGGCCACCAACACTTAAAATAGTGCAATACTATTTTATTAAGTCAGAATTTGTTTAACATACTTTCACTGTGGGTTAACACGATATTAGATTGCACTAAAAACCTATGCCTTGTCCTAACCAGTCTATGCACTCAGCACATGGTGAAGATCTGTGCTGCAGGCTGTGAACTCTGTCCTACTAGGAAGCTGCAGCTCGAATGAGTGGGAACTCTGATGCCTCCTGTCTTTATAGTGCGTGTGCTCTAACTGGTGATTGGCTGCGGTGGTGTGTGTGATGATTAGTCCCACTGCGTGTCCCATCAGTGTGTGTGTGTCTGCACCATGATATGCTGGTGTATATTATGACAGTTACAGTGTGGAACAAGGGGCCAAACAAAGCAAATACATGAGCAAGAGCAGCATAGGGCATCGTGAATAGTGTTCTGACAGGGAACAGATCAGTCCGAGGGGGAGTCGTTGAGGAGTCTGGTAGCTGTGAGGAAGAAGCTGTTCCTATGTCTGGATGTGCGGGTCTTCAGACTTCTGTACCTTCTGCCTAATGGAAGGGTCTGGAAGAAGGCAATGCCTGGGTGGGAAGGGTCTCTGATAATGCTGTCTGCCTTCCTGAGACAGCGGGAGGTATATACAGAATCAGTGTGGGGGTGGCAAGCTTGTGTGATGCGTTGGGCTGAGTTCACCACACTCTGCAGTTTCTTGCGATCTTGGACCGAGCAGTTGCCATACCGGCTGTGATGCAGCTGGATAGGATGCTCTCTATCGCACATCTGGAGAAGTTTGTGAGAGTCGATGCAGACATGCCAAATTTCTTTAGCTTCCGTAGGAAGCAGAGACGGTGTTGGGCTGTCTTGACTGTTGCATCAACGTGAGTGGACCAGGACAGACTGTTGGTGATGGTGACCCCCAGGAACTTACAGCTATTGACCATCTCCACTTCGGAGCCATTGACGCAGACGGGTGAGTGTGTCGTGCTACGCTTCCTGAAGTCGATGATCAGTTCCTTGGTCTTTCCAACATTTAGAGAGAGGTTGTTTTCGGTACACCATGCAACCAAGTGATTTATCTCCCTCCTGTAGTCTGATTCGTCGTTGTTTGAGATACGGCCCACCACAGTCGTATCATCCGCAAACCTACAGATTGAGTTGGAGTTAAATCTTGCCACACTGTCATGTGTGTATAGGGAGTACAGTCGAGGACTGAGCACACATCCCTGCGGGGCTCCTGTGTTGAGGATTATTGTGGAGGAGGTGCTGTACCTATCCTGACAGATTGCGGTCTGTTGGTGAGGAAGTCAAGGATCCAGCTGCACAGGGAGAGGTCAACTCCAAGATTGCAGAGTTTGGTTATTAGTCTTGTTGGGATAATGGTGTTGAAGGCGGAACTGTAGTCTACAAACAGCAGTCTTACATATGTGTCCTTGTTGTCGAGATGTTCGAGTGTTGATTGCAGAGCCAGGGAGATAGTATCTGCTGTGGACCGGTTGCGGTGATAGGCAAACTGCAGTGGATCGAGACCGTCTGGGAGGCTGGCAGTGATCCATCTCATGACTAGCCGATCAAAGCATTTCATGATAACAGACGTCAGGGCCACCGGTCGGTAGTCGTTGAGACATGCTACCTTGTTCTTCTTTGGTACTGGTATTGTGGTGGTCTTCTTGAAGGAGGTGGGGACCTCAGAGCGAAGGAGTGAGGTGGGGAAGATATCTGCGAATACACTCGCCAGCTGGTCTGCGCAGCCTCGGAGTGCTCACCCAGGGACTCCGGGTCCCGCCGCTTTCCGCGGATTCACTTTCAAGAAGGCAGCTCTTGCCTCCTGAGGTTGTAATAGTGGGTCTGGGTGTGTCCAGGGCTGTTGGGGAGGGTGGCACTGATACATTGGCTGACTGCTCAAAGCGGGCATAGAACTTGTTCAGATCATCGGGTAGGGATGCTCCAGCCCAGATATCCCGCCTGGCATTGCTTTGTCGCCTGTGATCTTGTCATAGTCGTCGTGGGTTAGTGTCGTTGGCCTGGGACTCTAGTTTGATGCAGTATTGTCTTTTTGCATTCCTGATGTCGGGGGAATTGAACCATAACTACCCCGACAGCCGTAGCCTTTTCTTTTGTGGTTTATTGGTTGTGTTCCCGGGGAGGGTGTGATGGGGAAGTGGATGGGGCGGGGTACTGATGAATCATCGCACTTGGTGATATTTATGGTATTGTGTTGGGACGACAGCTTTGATTTAGTTACATTGTCTTAATTTGAAATGAAAATGAAATGACAGCTTTGGCAACCTCTCTGATGCAGTGTAATGAGAATGGTCCTGTGGTGAAACAGGTTGGTGCTAAATCCATGGATTTGGAGCATTGGAGAGGGAAATTGGAGAAATAACCGGGAAGAACTTGAACAATCTTTGCCTGTTTCTGCAATCCTGCTCGGGATAATCTGGGAACAAATTTGCTACCCGTGCCTGAACTCTCATCAGCTCCGCTCCCAACCCTGCCCGCTCTGGCTGCTGGTTACAGTACGTCTCAAACCTCTTCTCTACCTGGTTCTCCTCTTAAGCAGTTGAAACTATCTGTTTGTCTTTTCACTCCTTAAGTGGTTCAAGTGTCAGATCTTATTGATAATTAGTCTTTTATTCACCTTGGGACATTCTGCCACATCAAAGGTGCTATATAAATGCATGGTTTTGTTGGTGATTGTGCAGCCTGGATTCCAGCGATGAGTTCCTCTTCTCACAGGAGGTAAAATCAGCCTCCACAACACTTTGTCCAGTTTTATTCCCTTTTACTTTTCTGTCGTGGTATTGGTGCAAACGACTCTCAACTTTCTCCTTTTACACTTTGGATTCCTTAATCTCCCTTCATCCTGAAACTTCTCCATAAACAGCAACGGTCAGGAGGGGGATGATCCATCGGCAGAATGCCTCCCCATGCAGCCTCATGGCTCTATGTGGCATTAACAGAGGCCCGGCAGGATATTATCGATCTGAGGTGATAAGTAAGATCAAAGTGATTGGTGGAGAGGCTGAAGGGACTGTCGGGTCTCCTCCTTGTTCCTGTGTCCTCATACATCCTCAGATGATAAGTTCTGCTTGTTGCAATCTTGTATGGTGCAAGTTCAATTTTAAAGTTAATTACTTTCAGATTACTTTCAGAACTTTTTATTGAGTAACTTTATTGAATTGGGGTGAGATTGGGTGAGAATCATAGAATGAGATAGCACAGAGGAGGCCATTCGGCCCAGTTTGCCTGTGCCAGATCTACCCAGTTGATACTCCTCTCCTCCCCTCTCCCCACAGCCCTGTAGTCTTTTTCCTTTTCAGTTATTTATCCAATTCTTATTACAAGTTTATTTACTGAATGCGTTTCTGTCGACTTTTCAGACGACAGATTCCAAATCACAACTTCAATCTATTTCCCTTTCACTGTGTTGTCTATTCGGGTGCATTGCTCCTTCATTTAAAAAAAAAGATACCCCAACAGAGACTTATGTGTTGGAGACTATGAGGGTGCATTAAAATAATCAGCCACCAGTCAGCCCCACCTTGACTGCAAATCCTCGTGCATTTATCAAACTCCTGTTAAAAGTAAATGTCGAGCAGGACACAGGCCAGTTAATCGATTTGAGGGATTGTAACCTTTTCCCTGAACATATCCAACAGCTGTGACTTTTTCAGGGTTAGCGAGACATTTTTGGGACTGATTTTGCTCGTGTGGCACGACAGACAAAGCAGAAAGACAGATTAAGGACAGAGTTGGGAGGCGGTCCGTGTCCTTTGCTTCCTCTTTCATCGACAACCAGGAAATTGGTGTCTGCCGACATTGTTGTCATTTCCTTCCTCAGTGAACAAACTGTAAGTTGTTCAAATTACTTTAAAAAAAATATATATAGGGAAAGCAAAACCTGGAAACGGAAAGCTGGTTTCAGTAAAAGTGACCACCGAGCTATCGTATTGGTGTAGAAGCCCGGCTGGTTCAGGAAACCTGCTGTCCTTACCCAGTCTGGGTCTGTATGTGAACCCAATCCCACACCAACATGGGGTGACTCTCAGCTGCCCTCGGAATGAACTAGCCAGCCATTCAACTTGATCAAAATCACACACCCAAAAAAGATGTGTGTCTTTAATCAGGCAGCCCGACACCACATCAGGACCGTGACACACGCTCGAGAATAATACTCTTTAATTTTCCCAGCTGTGGCTAGCTGCACTCTCGCGTTTTGATCTTTATCGTCTGATCCCGTCCATGGAACAGTGGCCTCTCTGCTCGGGCAACTTGCATCATCGGCTGCGTCGCACAGTTATTGCCAAGGCATCCAAACGGAGCTCTTCTGAAAGTGGAGTTTTCTGAGGAGTTAGATTGTCTGCAGATTGCAGGAAGTCAGCTCTTTTTGTTTCAGGGTACAGAGTTCTGCCCAATTGGTTGGAGGCTTTTTGATAATGGTATTACATAGATTACATAGAATTTACAGTGCAGAAGGAGGCCATTCGGCCCATCGAGCCTGCACCAGCCCTTGGAAAGAGCATCCTACCCAAGGTCCACACCTCCACCCTATCCCCATAACCCAGTAACCCCACCCAGCACTAAGGGCAATTTTGGACACTAAGGGCAATTGATCATGGCCAATCCACCTAACCTGCACATCTTTGGACTGTGGGAGGAAACCGGAGCACCCGGAGGAAACCCACGCACACACTGGGAGGATGTGCAGACTCCGCACAGACAGTGACCCAAGTCGGGAATCGAACCTGGGACCCTGGAGCTGTGAAGCAATTGTGCTAACCACAATGCTACCGTGCTGCCCAGTAGCCAGCGATGTGAGAACAGGACTGAACCCGACTTATAATGGGGAAATTAACACTTAGTGGTCGCAGGTCAACCCTTGAATGCTGCTATTACATAACATGAGCACCAGTGGTCAACAGTGGCTCAATTATAGTACTCTTGCCTCCAACTCAACAGATCATGGACTCCATTCCTATTCCAGAGACTTGAGCACATAATCCAGGCTGACCTCCTAGTACTGGGAGGAGCCATGTTGTCGTGGGTAGCATTCCCGTCTCTGAGCCAGAAACTGTGGGTTCGAGTATCTGAAAGCTGAATAATGCTGCGCACTTGACACCTCCCAGTTACTCAGCAGAAACCAGTTTTGACCTGCGGTGAGTGAGAAACAGAGTTGGAAGAACTTGCACTTATGTAGCACCTTTCATCAGATCAAGACAGGCTGAATAGCTTTACAGCAAATCAAGTCCTTTTGATCTGCAGTCGTCTCTTGAAATGAAAATCGCTTATTGTCACAAGTAGGCTTCAAGTGAAGTTGCTGTGAAAAGCCCCTAGTCGCCACATTCCGGCGCCTGTTCGGGGAGGCTGGTACAGGAATTGAACCGTGCTGCTGGCCTACCTTGGTCTGCTTTAAAAGCCAGCTCTTTAGCCCTGTGCTAAACCAGCCCCATATCATATAGGAAGGACTTTAGCCCCAATTTGAGCACAGAAAGGTCCCACCAACTGCATCCATAGATACCCTACAGTGCAAATGGAGGCCATTCGGCCCATCGAGTCTGCACCGACCCTCCAAAAGAGCACTCTACCTAACCCCACTCACCCACCCTATCCCCGTAACCTCACATATTGATCATGGCTAATCCACCTAACCTGCACATCTTTGGACTGTGGGAGGAAACAGGAGCACCCGGCGGAAACCCACGCAAACACGAGGAGAACGTGCAGACTCCGCACAGTCACCCGAGGCCGGAATCGAACCTGGATCCCTGGTGCTTTGAAGCAACAGTGCTAACCACTGTCCACCGTGCTGCCCACAATGTGACATTGAAAACAGTGCCAGTATGTGGAGAAAGAGAGTTAGAGGGTACATGTTTCAAGTTGATCTTTCATCAGAATTTGATAAAAGGTCAGCCTAGATAAAGAGACTGTGGCACAGTGGTTAACACTGCCACTTCACAGCGCCAGGGTCCCGGGTTCGATTCCCGGCTCGGGTGACTGTCTGTGCGGAGTCTGCACGTTCTCCCCGTGTCTGCGTGAGTTTCCTCCGGGTGCTCCGGTTTCCTCCCACAGTCCAAAGATGTGCAGGTTTGGTGGATTGGCCATGATAAATTGCCCCTTAGTGTCTAAAGGTGTGCAGATTAGATGGGGTTACAGGGATAGGGTGGGGAGTGGGCCTGGGTGGGGTACTCTTTCAGAGGGTCGGTGCTGACTTGATGAGCCAAATGGCTTCCTCCTGCACTGTAGGAATTTTAGATTATATGCTCAGCTTTATAAAACGTGGTTGAACCCAAAACCTTCTAGATCAGAGGCAGTTCCGCTGCCCAATGAGCCACGGCACCCGAGTGCTTGCTTAGGAACTAGACAAATTCACCTGGATTCCAGAACTGGTTACTGATGGGCGGTTTTGGAATCTAGACAAGTTGGCACTCGTTAGAAAGCAGTTGTCCTGTTACATTTGAGACCAGAAAGAATACCCGTGTGTGTTGCTGGTAGGAACTAATGTTTTTGACTTCACAGAGTTTGATATTAAAATTATTAGGAATATAAAATTTGGCTGTCTCCCACATGGTTAGGGGAGCTTGACATTGTTGTTTCCTCTGCTTAATTCTCACCACTTCCCAGCAAATGTAAACACGATTTGAATCACAGACATTTACAGCTTTCCTGAATGCTGTACCATTTTGTGACTCTGGGAAGGAGGCCGTTCAGCGCACTGTATCCATGTTGGCCCTTTGTTAGAGCAATTCAGAGTTAATTATCCTGGAATGCAACCAGGCTCTTTGAACTGAGCACCTTCGCGACACTGACAGCTGCCGCTCAGCAGCACGGGACTGTCAATAGCTGCCAGCCTTTCCAGCAACATTGCACATCCCTGAAGAACAAAAAAGGTGCAATTCCTGGAACTTGTAATTAGATAATGCATCGCTGTTTCTCTGCTGCTAAGCAGGTACCAAGTGGAATGTGCTCATTTTCGAGCAATTGTGCAGCTTTGTGAGGGAATATCTGATACCAGTTTATCAATGAGACTGTCTACTTCCGCCTCTGTAATGTCACCTATCCCTGCCCGTCTCAACTCGTGTTGCTGAAACCCTCATTCATGCCATTGCTACCTCGCGACTCCAGTCATCCAAAACTCTACCACTGCCTCACAGCAAGTCCCGTTCACCCATCGTCCCTGTGCTCACTGGCCTACAGTGACACCCGGATAAGCAGCACCTTCATTTTCAAATTGTAATCCTTATTTTCAAATTCCTCCACGGCATTGCCCTTCCCTCTGTCTGTAATCCCCTTCAGCCCACAACTCTGAGAGAACTGCAACTCTAATCCTGGCCCCTTGATCATCTCCAATTTTAAACCTGCCACCATTGGTTGCTGTGTCTGGGCTCTCAGCTCTACAATTCCCTCCCTAATTGGGGAGTACGGTAGCACAAGTGGATAGCACTGTGGCTTCACAGCGCCAGGGTCCCAGGTTCGATTCCCCGCGGGGTCACTGTCTGTGCGGAGTCTGTACGTTCTCCCCGTGACTGTGTGGGTTTCATCCGGGTGCTCCGGTTTCCTCCCACAGTCCAAAGATGTGCAGGTTAGGTGGATTGGCCATGTTAAAATTGCCTTTAGTGTCCAAAAAGGTTTGGAGGGGTTACGGGGATAGGGTGGAAGTGAGGGCTTCAGTGGGTGGGTGCAGACTCGATGGACTGAATCGTCTCCTTCTGTGCTGTATGGTCTATGTTCTGTAATCCCCTATACCACACTTTCCACCCTTAAGACATTTCTTAAAATCTACTGGCCTAATATCTCCTTATGTGTCTTGGTGATATATTGTTTCATAAAGCTCCTGTGAAGCAGCACAGAGTGTTTTACTATGTTAGACATGCTGTATAAATTCCAGTTGTTGGTGTTTATTGTGTTCTGCTTAAATGTTGAGATGGGATATTACGTTCCCGGACTTCAGGCCTTGTTTTGTTTTGTTTTCAAACAGAGCGAGGAAGGACATGTTCATCTTTCTCGTCCCATCACAGTAACTCCGCCTCCTCCCTCAGCAGCTCCCAAGCCCCTGCCTCGAAAGTGTCCAGAATCCTTCGGAGGCATTCAAAAAACCTGGTAACGTATCTCCGTTAAAAGCCATTTTGAGAGGAAACTGCAAGGCACGGTGAACAGATTTTAATTTCCCTTTGAGAAATGATGCTCCTTTTGTTGGCCTTTCCTTAGCGATTTTTCAAGTATGTCTGAGCTGTGCAAAGAATGAGCAGCATGTAATCGGGACCTTTATCAAATGGCCTACACTCCCATGAGTCACCTCCCACCACTACTTTACCTCCTCATTGTCTATTCCTTATTCCCCCTCGTTTATCCAGCTTCCCCTTAAACCGTATCCATACCATTCACTCACCACTCCCTCTGGTCGCCAGTTCCACATTTTCTCCACTCCCTCGGGAAAGAATTTTCTCCTGAATTCTCTGCAGATTGATTTTATGAACCTTTGTCTCAGACTTCCACAAGTGGAAACATTTTCTTTCGGCATTAGCCAATCCAACTCTGAAATATGTTTAGGTACATTGTCTCGAGCCACGCTGATGTTATCTGCGAAGGTGCCAACTCGGAGCACCAGTTTGTGGGGGTGTATAGTTTTGTTTTTGGAATGGTGTGAGGAGACAAGTGAGAATAAGCAGCCCAGTCATCGTGTAACAATTATTAAAGGCTGTTTATTAAATTAAGAACAAATACACAACGAACAGGACTATATTGTGCTAGGACAATTAAGTATATGAACTACTATACACACACACAGTTTATGTAGAACGTACCCCTTGTTCCAAAATATATCTACGACACCAGAACCCTTTTAAGATTTCTCCTTTCCCCAAATAATGTCCAAAGTAAATAAATCTATAATCCTGTCCAGCTTATAATTACAGCACAATATAGGGTTACATAGAACATAGAATATACAGTGCAGAAGGAGGCCATTCGGGCCATTGAGTCTGCACTTAAGCCCTCACTTCCATCCTATCCCCGTAACCCAATACCCTCTCCTAACCTTTTTTTTTTGGTCGCTAAGGGCAATTTATCACGGCCAATCCACCTAACCTGCATGTCTTTGGACTGTGGGAAGAAACCGGGTCACCCGGAGGAAACCCACGCAGACACGAGGAGAACGTGCAGATTCCGCACAGACAGTGACCCAGCAGGGAATCGAACCTGGGACCCTGGCGCTGTGAAGCCACAGTGCTAACCACTTGTGCTGCCCGGTTAATGATCAAGTCTTGGAAACATCTTTTTCTGGTCCAGCGAAGATAATTAAACTGCCTTTATGAATGTTTTCTGCACTGCCTTGGCTCCAAGCCGTAGAGGCTGTTAGGTGTACAAACTGGCCTGCCAGCTGCTGAGGGTGCTGGCAATTATACCATTGTGCTCCTTTCATTCTGCATTCTGTGTACTTGGCTGTTTGCCCTTCTTAAATTCCTTGACTCTAGAAATGAATATTTGTACCTCACTGACCTCCCAATCTTCCAGGTAAGCTGATTCTACTAATAGGCAATTCACACCGGACTCCTATCTCGCTGCCTGGTAATCTTGTTACTGGAAAAGACTCATCTCATCCGGCCTTTTGAATACTGTCTATTGCTGTCGCCAGGCAGATTTCTACCATTTGCTGGGCAGATTGCATTCTATTATGTCTTGTTAAAATTGTGTTATTGCTGTTATCAAGCAGATTCATTACAACATGCACATACAAATCACACAGTAAATATTGATGTTAGCATCCTTCTATCTAACTCCTTCTTTGGGAAATCAATAATCAAAGTCTTATTCTAGTCCCATGTCATAGTATTATGAATATCCCTACATATGTAGGGTCTGTGAGTCCCTTGCAGAGTCTCTCAGTACTCTGGACATATCAGGAATGAGTGACTCAATACCAAAAAATATGTGAAAATACATCTTTATTAAACAGTTAATAATGGTAAAAGGAGGGAAAGATATCTTTATTAACAAGCAAGAAAAATAAAAACACTTTCCGTACATGTTAATATATATATTTTTATATATTGAGAGGGACTGTGATGGGCGAGTGCGCAGTCAATTCTAGCCCCACATCTCCACAGGTCGCATTTTTGTAAATATAGAGTATCCAATTCTTTTTCTAATTAAGAGCAATTTAGCGTGGCCAATCCACCTACCCTACACATCTTTGGGTTGTGGGGGTGAATTTGCAAACTCCACATGTGACCTGGGGCTGGGTTCGAACCCGGGTCCTCGGCTCCGTGAGTCAGCAGTGCTAATCACTGGGCCACAGGCCGTAACAAATTCAAATGTCTAACCAACCAACAAAACTGACCAATTATTAGCTTTGATATTGTTATTCCCAACATAAAAAACTCTAATCAGGCTACTTTCAGTAAAAACAAAAAAATTATTTATTATAAGTTTTTTTTTTTAAAGACAAGTTATAAAACTGGTTAACATACCCAAGTTATGGTTTAGAAGTGTAGCAAAGAGATATTTCTAAACAAACAGATATTCGAAGCCCTGATACACAAAATACAAACACAAAACAGGACAAGAGAAACACAGTCCCTGCAGAGGCTGGAGTATGGGAACATAAAGGATAAAACTTGAAAGGGTCTCGATGCAGTTGATCTGACAGAATTCTATTCACAATAGATTTGGAAGTTCTTTCTTTAATAATCTTTATTGTCACAAGTAGGCTTACATTAACACTGCAATGAAGTTTCTGTGAAAAGCCCCTAGACGCCACATTCCGGCACCTGTTCGGGTACACGGAGAATTCAGAATGTCCAAATTGTCAGCCGGATTTTTGGTGAAGCTGTTCTTGATGACTTTAACTTATCACAGGGGAGGCAGTGGCTTAGTGGTATTGTCACTGGACTAGTAATCAAGAGACCCAGCGGAGCCGGGTTCAAATCCTGCCAGGGCAGATGGTGAAATTTGACTTCAATAAAAAATCTGGAATAATGACCATGAACGCATTGTCGATTGTTGTAAAATCCCATCTGGTTCAGTAATGTCCTTTAGGGAAGGAAATCTGCCGTCCTTGCCGGGTCTGGCATACATGTGACTCCAGACCCACAGCAATGTGGTTGACTGTTAAATGCCCTCGGGGATGGGCAATAAACGCTGGCCCAGCCAGAGATGCCCACAGCCAATGAATTACAAAAAACAATTTTGCTAACTTTCAAAAACACACGAGTTATTCTGATGAAAGTTTAACCCACTCTAGACTGCACGTAACACAAAATCGGCGAGAGAGAGAGAGGTTTCTTTCAGCCTCTGAGGCATGTATGTGCACATGGACACATTCTCCGCTGAGAGTTTTAAATAATAAAATGTTCAGAGAATACTTCTCTCAAGCCAGGTGTTTGTTAACCAATCAGCAAGAGCCTTTAGCCTGGAAACAGCAATTATTTGTTGATAATAATAATTATAAAATCCTTTTTATTATCTCAAGCAGGCTTACATTAACACTGCAATGATATTTTTAAAATAAATTTAGAGTACCCAATTATTTTTTCTCCAATTAAGGGGCAATTTAGCATGGCCAATGTGCCACCTACTCTGCACATCTTTTTTGGGTTGTGGGGTGAAACCCACCCAGACATGGGGAGAATGTGCAAACTCCACATGGACAGTGACCCAGGGCCGGGATTCGAACCCGTTCCTCAGCACCGAAGTCCCAGTGCTAACCACTGTGCCACATGACGCCCACTGCAATGAAGTTACTGTGAAAAGCCCCTAGTCGTCACATTCAAGCGCCTGTTCGGGTACACAGAGGGAGAATTCAGAATCTGAATTCACCTCACCGCACGTCTTTCGGAACTTGTGGGAGTTTCCTCCCACAAGACAGATGTCAGAGGTAGGTTCTTTACTCAGAGAGTAGTAAGGGCGTGGAATGCCCTGCCTGCAACAGTAGTGGACTCGCCAACACTAAGGGCATTCAAATGGTCATTGGATAGACATATGGACGATGAGGGAATAGTGTAGATGGGCTTTCGAGTGGTTTCACAGGTCGGCGCAAAATCGAGGGCCGAAGGGCCTGTACTGCGCTGTAATGTTCTATGAAACTGGAGCACCTGGAGGAAACCCAAGCAGACACGGGGTGAACTTGCAGGCTCCGCACAGACAGTGACCCAAGCCGGAAATTGAACCTGGGGCCCTGGAGCTGTGAAACAACTGTGCTAACCACTGTGCTACCGTGCCTCCCAATTTGGATATAGAAAGTATCTCTTCCCTGTCCAGGTGCCCCCCCCCTCCCCCAAATCAATCTTCCACACTTAAAAATAATTCAGGAGGGTGAAAGTCCAAAATTCAACGTCCTTCAGGTTTTCAACAATGCGTTCCTCACAATACATATTAAAGGAAATGAAGAAAAACAACTTCATTGTTGAAAACCCTGATTGGTCTGTTGAAGACAGTTCCCCAAAATGGTGAAACTACCCCAAATTATGCTGTTCGAGTCAGTTCCCTAAAATGGCACCGTTCCCGTTGGTACCGATAATTATCAAGTTTCCAAATATCGTCGCTCGTGGTGGATTGTCTGGCCAGTCACTCAGTCAACGACCCTTCCTCCGTAGACTTCAGCGATTGACCAATCCGCTGCAGCTCTGAGCACTGGGTGCTGTGCCCCTTTAAGTCCAGTTTCTGGCTCCATTCCAGACTTCCTCAAAACTTTCCTCGGCACTGTAAGGCTTTCAGGACTGAGCGACTTACCGTCAATCAAGTTGTACTGTCCATCAATCAAGCTCCATCTCCTGACTCCACACCACAGTTCACCTCCCCATGCGGAAGGTTATCCATTGTCCTGAATCGTAGTTCAAGGTCATCGAATGCACTAAAAATGGATTCCTGTTAAACAATAGAAAGCAACTTTTGTTTTGGCAAATCTAGCCGCAAGAGAAACAACAATTTATGCAAAAGAACAGCTGTGAACTTTGGCCTGCTTTGGCCATGTGACAACAAGGGAACCGGGGGGGGGGGGGGGGGGTGGGGAATTCCACAATCTATAATATCACTATTGATTATATAAATGATAAAGTACTTGACTTAACCAAAGCACTAAGTTCTAAATCAAGGTCCACAAAGTAACTTCTAAAAATTCAATACAGATTTAATGCAGGTTCTCGTTAAATCAGGAGCACAGTAGAAATTAAATTTAAAATTTTTTAAAAACTGCAAAAATTAGTGATCGCTGGCCTCAGGCCTACATACGCACTCTGCCTCTTTTCCTTTCCTTTCTAACCAATGTGGGAGCTAGTAGTGGGTTTAATTATTCACTTCAGATCTCGTGACCAAATCCTTCCTTTGGCTGACTACAAATCCTTAACTATCCCCAGGAGGCAGTTGCCAGACTTCTCAGACTTGGCAGTAACTCTCACTGAACAAATCCCCAAAACCTATGCTGGTTCAGCTGTAGTTTGGCCTCCTCGAGGTTCGTGGACACCAATATAAGTCTTGTTGCTTTATTGGTATTGAATAAAGTTGGGGACAGGATTCTGGCTGAATCTGACACTTTTAACACCCCTCATCCCGGACTGATAGTACCTTATAGCACAGGAGGAACCATCTGGTCCATCGTGGATGTGTTAGGTCTTTGGAAGAACTGTCCAATTAGCCCCACATCCCAGTAACTTCCCCAGAGCCCTGTAAATTAATCCTGGCCAAGCATACGGCCAGTTGTCTTTTAATAGATCCTATGGATTTGGATTTCACCACCCGTCGAGGTAACGCACTCCAGATTTTAATCCTCTGGGTGAAATTTCTCCTAATTTCCTCATTCACTACAGCTGGATTTGAAGGAGCAGCTAACAAAATCCATGGCTAGGCCAAAACATTTATAATTTTCATGTGGCAGATGTATTTGCTTGTACTGTTATATTGTCTCGTTGGCGAGTGGGACTAACTGAATAACTCTCGGGCACAACAGGCATGAGGAGCATAACTGCCTCCTGCAATGTAAGATATTAATTTTAATAGTGGAATCTCATTTATTCAGTACTTCAGAATGTGCCATGTATACTTTTGAATTCTAGAGTATACAGTTAAATACAGATTTTTAAAAAACTATGTATATTGATATTTTAGGTATTTAGGGTCAAAGGAAGGTACATGGAGTTGGGACATAAGAACTTGAGAACAAGGAACAGAAGTAGGTCATTCCGCCCCTGTTGTCTGCTCTGCCGTTCCGCAGGATCAGGGCTGATCTTTAGCCCTAACTCTGCTTTCCTCCCTTGTTTCCCGGGAGACCGTAAATCTGTCCACCTCTGCCTTAAATGTATTCCATGATGGAGCGTCCACAACCCTTTGAGGTAGCGAATTCCAAAAATTCACAATCCTTGGAGTGACTACTTTTCTCCTCATCTCTAAACGATCACCACCTTATCCTGAATCTGGGCCCCGTGTCCTAGACTCCCCATCCTGCGGGAACAGCCTTGGTATGTACCCGATCAAACCCCTTCAGAATATTGGGTTTCAATAAGATCGCCTCTCATTCTTCCAAACTCTACATATAGGACCAAATTAATCGATGACAACCCTCTCATTCCAGGGATCAGTCTAGTGAACCTGTGCTGTGCTGACTTCAATGATAGTAAATCCTTACTTATACATAAACAAAACTGTACACAGTATTCCAGATGAAGTCTCACCAAAGCCCTATATAATTGTCGCAAGCCTCCCTTATCCTCATACTCCAACCCTCTTGCAATTGAAACCAACATGCCATCTGTCATTTTAATTGCTTGCTGAACCTGCGTGTTAACTTTGTGTTCTTTGTCTGAGCGGACCCACGTCTCTCTGAACGTAATTTACATGTTTCATGCCCTTTAAAACATATTCTGTTTTTCTATTCTTGCTGCCAAAGTAAACAATCTCTCTCTTCCCCCCCATTGTACTCCATCCGACACCTTGCTGCCCACTCACTTAACCTGCCTGTGTCTCTTTGTGTCCTCCCCACAGCTTACATTGGAGGTCCTGTAGCACAGTAGGCAGTCACAGAATTGTTCTGCCGCAGAAGGAGGCCACTTGGTCCATCATGTCTGCACTAGCTCTCCAAGTGAGCAACCCGCCTGCGCCATTCCCCCACAATTCTAGTGAACCTCCTCTGAACTGGCTCCAATGCAACTACATCCCTCCTCCAATAAGGTGACCAAAACTGTCCTCAGTGCTCCAGGTGCGGTCTCACCAATGCCTTGTACAGTTGCAGCAACACTTCCCCACCTTTATACTCTCTTCCTTTAGGTATAAAGGCCAAAATTTGTGCGGTGTACGCAAGTTCAATACAACTGCCTCGCTCTTCTGGTATGCCCCGATTAATAAAGCCTAACTACTTTCTCAACCTCTCCTGCCATCTTCAATGATCTGTGCACATAAACACCCAGGCCCCTCTACTCCTGCACATCCTTTAGAGCTGTACCTTTCTTTTATATTGTCCCTCCAACTTCTTCCAACCAAAATGAATCACGTCACACTTCATCTGCCAACCGTCTACCTATTCCACCAACTTGTCTGTCCCTTTGAAAGTTTACATTATCCTCCTCACTGTCCACAATGCTCCCCAAGTTTTGTATGAAACACAAATTTTGAAATTGTTCCCTGTACACCAAGGTCTAGGTCATTAGCATATATCAGAAAAAGCCAGGATCCCAATACTGACCCCTCAGGAACTCCAGTACAAACCTTCCTCCAGCACAGAAAACATCCATTGGCCACTATTCTTCAATATCCATGTTGCTACTGTCCCTTTTATTCCATCAGCTCTAACTTTGCTCACCTGTCTGTTGTGCGGCACTATATCGGATGTCTTTTGGATGTCCATATACACCACATCGACAGCATTATCCTCATCAACCTTCTCTTACATTTTCAAAAGACTCCAACATGTTAGTTAATCATGATTTTTCCTTAAGAAATCCATGCTGGGTCACTTCCGGTGGCGGCCATGCGGTAGGTCGCGTTTTCGGCAGCTCCTGCCGCTAACGGGCCCTTTCAAGGAGCTCTGACGGTCCCTTTTCGACGCAAACCGGCAAAACGGCTCGAGAAGGCTCCCCACAGCAGTTTATGGAAGTGACCAGGAGCAGGACGGCCAAACAAACGACCAGCGAGAAGCGGCAGGAACGGGCGCGGGATCAGAAAATGGCGGCCGGCTTGGATCAGGCAGAAAATGGTTGAGACCCAGAAAATGCAGGAGAAGGCGAACAAGGAGATGGAGAAAGGAGAGATTGGATAACGAAGACGAGATATTGGGCCTGGCTGTCAGGTTGGAGGCACACGACACCCTACACGAGATGGCAGGAAAGGCTGGAAGACCTTGAAAAAAGGTCCAGGAGGCAGAACCTGTGCATTCTGGGCCGACCTGAGGGTGCGGAGGGGTCGGACGCGAGCGCATTCATGACCACGTTATTGGGGCCCCTGATGGGGTCAGAGCATTCCCTTGGCCTCTGGGACTGGATATGGCGCACAGAGTCCTTGCAAGGAAGCCCAAAACGAATGAACCGCCGAGAGCCATGGTGGTACGGTTCCACCGCTTCTCAGATAAGGAACAAGTCCTGCGATGGGCTAAAAAGGTGCGGAGCAGCAGGTGGGAGAACAGCGTAATCCGCATCTACTAGGACCTGGGAGCAGAACTGACCAAGAGGCGCGCTGGATTCAACCGTGCAACGGCGGCCCTCCATAGCAAAGGGGTGAAGTTCGGGCTGTTGCATCCAGCGAGGCTGTGGGTCACATTCCAAGATCGCCACCATTACTTTGATACACCGGACGAGGCGTGGAATTTCATCAAGCAAGAAAAGTTGGACTCGAACTAAAGGACAGCCACGCTGGGACATTACTCTGGTGGGGACGGTAATTGCCGAGTAGCCGGAGGGAGCGACATTATGTTGTTTCCTCTTATTTTGCTTGTTCCCTGTTTCTTTGGCCATGTTTTCGGCTTTTGCAGAACTCTGCCGCAGAGGGAGGAGGGGGGCCCTGCACGTGGGGCTGCTCTCCTGGCAGCTGGAGCTGCTTCTTTGATGGGGCTGGGTTTGCGCCTGTGGTTTGCTGTTTGTTTTGCTGGAGGGAGGGGGAATGAAAATGTTCTATGGGGGCCGCTGAAGCAGATGAGTTAGTTGAGCTTGCCAAAGGGAGGGAGGGACCCGCAAAATGAGGCACCTGAGTAATCGGAAATAGAGGCGGGAGCGGCCAGGGTCAGCATGAGTCAGCTGACTCACGGAAGCGTAATGGGGGGAGAGCCAGTGTCAAGCGGGTGCTTGACTTGGGGGTTTGGGATCACGGGTTGTTGGGGGGGGGGGGGGGGGATGGGATGCTGCTTGGCTGACAGAAAAGGAGCCAACATGGGGGAATAGAGGGAGAGTCGGGGGGGGGGGGGGGGGCCTCCAATGGGAGGGCGCGAATAAGCGGGGGACGCGGTCTCGTGGCTGGCCGAAAAAGGGAGATGGCTAGTCAGCGGAGGGGGGGGGGGGGGCTGGAGAGAGAGATCAGCCCCCCATCCAGGCTGATCACGTGGAATGTGCAGGGCCTGAATGGGCCGGTCAAGAGGGCTCGCGTGTTCTCGCACCTAAAGGGGTTAAAGGCAGACGTAGTCATGCTACAGGAGACGCACCTAAAACTTGCGGACCAACCAAGATTGAGAAAAGGGTGGGTGGGCCCGGTGTTCCATTAGGGGCAGAATTCAAAGACCAGAGGAGTAGCAATCCTGGTCCGCAAACGGGTGGCTTTTGAGGCAGGGAATATTGTAGCTGACAAGGGGGGCAGACACATTATGGTTAGCGGGAAGCTGCAGGGGACTCAGGTGGTGCTAGTGAATGTTTATGCCCCGAACTGGAACGACGTGGAATTTATGAGACGCACGCTGGGTAAAATTCCAGACTTAGACTCACACAATCTGATTATGGGGGGTGACTTTAACACAGTTGTAGACCCTGTACTGGACCGGTCAAACCCCAAGTCGGGGAAGCGATCAGCGGTGGATAAAAACTGAGCGGATTCATGGTCCAGGTGGGGGGCGAAGACCTGCGGAGATTCGCTCGACCGAGGGCGAAGGAGTTCTCTTTATTTTCCCATGTCCACAAAGTCTACTCCCATACATATTTCTTTGTGATGAGCAGGGCGTTGATCCCTAGGGTGGAGGGGGACAGAATACTCGGCCATTGCAGTCTCCGATCATGCGCCACACTGGGTGGATTTGCGGCTTGGGGAGGAGAGAGGTCAGCTCCCACTATGGAGGCTAGATGTGGCGCTGCTGGCAGATGATGAGGTTTGCAGGCGGATAAGGAAGAACATCAAGAATTACCTGGAGACTAATGATACGGGGGAGGTAGCGGCGTTCACAGTGTGGGAGGCCCTGAAGGCAGTTATCAGAGGGGAGTTGATCTCTATCAGGTCCCATAGAGAGAAGAAAGAAAGAGCAGAGAGAGAAAGGCTAGTCAGGGAGATACTCAGAGTAGACAGGAGCTACGCGGAGACCCCCGGGACGGGGCTACTGAAAGAGCGCCGGAGGCTGCAGGCGGAATTCGACCTGCTGACACTGGGAAGGTGGTAGCACAGCTGAGGAAGGCCGAAGGGGCTGTCTACGAATACGGAGAGAAAGGGAATAGAATGCTGGCGCACCAACTTCGCAAGAGGGAGGCGGCCAGGGAAATTGGGGAAGTACGGGATAAAGGAGGGCAACACGGTCACTGACCCAGAGGGGGTGAACAAAGTCTTTAGGGCATTTTACGGTAAATTGTATAAGTCAGAGCCACGGGCGGGGGGAGGGGGGATGAAGCAATTCATGGACCAACTGAGGTTTCCAAAGATGGAACAGGATCTGGTGGAGAGACTGGGGGCCCCGACAGAGCTGGAAGAGATGGTAAAGGGTTTAGGGAACATGCAGTCGGGCAAAACCCCAGGGCCGGACGGCTACCCTGTAGAATTCTACAATAAATTTTCGGAACTGCTGTGCCCACTCCTACTAAGGACCTTTAATGAGGCCAAAGAGAGAGGGACCCTCCCCCCAACAATGTCACAGGCTTCGATTTCACTCATCCTCAAACGAGAGAAAGATCCGCTAGAGTGTGGATCTTGTAGACCAATATCGCTCCTGAACGTAGACGGCAAACTGCTGGCCAAGATCTTAGCTGCTAGGATTGAGGACTGTGTCCCTGGGGTCATAGGGGAGGATCAGACAGGCTTCATCAAGGGCAGGCAATTAAACTCCAATGTACGGAGGCTCCTAAACATCATCATGATGCCCTCTGAGGGAGGGGAGGCAGAAGTGGTGGAGGCAATGGACGCGGAGGAAGCCTTTGACCGGGTGGAATGGGAGTACCTGTGGGAAGCGCTAAGAAGGTTCGGATTCGGTGAGGAGTTCATAGGTTGGGTCCAGCTACTCTACCAGGCCCCTGTGGCAAGTGTGTGCACGAACATTTTGAGGTCGGAATACTTTAGGCTACACCGGGGGACGAGACAGGCGTGCCCCCTCTCCCCGTTATTATTCGCCCTTGCGATAGAGCCGCTGGCTATAGCGCTGCGGACTTCAAAGAACTGGCGTGGGTTGGTTCGGGGCGGGGGGGGGGGAAGGAGCATTGGGCCTCGCTCTATGCGGATGATCTCCTGTACATTTCGGACCCACTAGAGGGGGTGGGGGAGGTCATGCATATTCTGAGGGACTTTGGCAATTTCTCGGGGTACAAACTAAACGAGAAGAAAAGCTGGATGTTCGTGATCCAAGCTAAGGAGCAGGAAAAGAGACTGGGAGAGCTTCCACTGAAGTTGGTCGAGAAGAGCTTTCGGTACCTAGGGATGCAGGTGGCTCGAAAGTGGCATGCCTTCCACAAGCTTAATCTATCTCGGCTGGTAGAGCAGATGGAGGGGGACTTCAAAAGGTGGGACATGCTCCCGCGATCTCTAGCGGGGAGGATGCAGACCATGAAGATGACGGTCCTCCCCAGATTTCTGTTAGTCTTCCAGTGCCTTCCCATCTTCATCCCTAAGACCTCCTTTAAGCGGGTGAACAAGATCATCTCGGGATTCGTATGGGCAAATAAGACCCCGCGAGTAAAGAGACTGTGTCTGGAGAGCAGTCGGGGGCAGTCGGGCTGGTGCTGTCGAACTTTTAGCCTGAAAGCGCTAGAGGAGAAATTCAGTTTGCCCCCTGGAAACGCTTTCAGATGCGTTCAGGTATGCGCCTTTCTGAAAAAATAGGTGGTATCATTCCCGTTGCTACCCCCACGCAGGATACAGGATAGGGTGGTCTTCTGCACCTGGGTAGGGGAGGGGAATCTACCGGGAACTTCAGGACGCGGAAGAAGCCCCAGTAGAGGAGCTTAAGGGCAAATGGGAGGAGGAGCTAGGTGGGGAGCTGGATGCGGGCGAGTGGGCGGACGCCCTAAACAGGGTCAATTCCTCCTCATCATGTGCCAGGCTTGGCTTAATCCAGTTTAAGGTGGTCCACCGGGCACACATGACGGCAACCAGGATGAGCAAGCTCTTTGGGGTTGAGGATAAAGGTGCGAGGTGTGCGGGAAGCCCTGCAGATCATGTCCATGTGTTCTGGGCATGCCTGGCTCTTAAAGGATTCTGGCGGGGTTTTGCTAAGGCAATGTCCAAGATCTTAGACACGCGGGTGGTGCCGAGTCCAGAGATAGCGATCTTTGGAGTGTCAGACGATCCGTGAGTTCAGGAAGCGAAAGAGGCTGTCATCCTGGCCTTTGCCTCCCTGGTAGCCCGGAGACGGATCTTGTTAATGTGGAGGGACTCGAAGCCCCTGAGTGTAGAGACCTGGGTTAGTGACATGGCTGGGTTTCTCAGTCGCGAGAAAATAAAGTTTGCCTTGAGAGGGTCAATGTTGGGGTTCTCTCTGAGTTGGCAGCCGTTCCGCGACTTTCTAGGAGAGCAGTAAAGGTCAACAGCAGCATCCCGGGGGGGGGGGGGGGGGGAGAATCGTGACGTTTTGCTCTTTTCTTTGTATGTACGGTTAACATTTATTTTGTTCTGTTAATTGTTGCGTACGGTTATGAAAAATGGTTTGTGACAAAATTTTGAATAAAAATAATTTTACATTTTTTTAAAAATCCATGCCGGTTTTCCTTCATTAACTTGCATTTGTCCACCTGCCTATTAATTATTATTTATAGAGACTTCCCACCACCAGAGTTAAATTGACTAGCCCATAATCCTTGGCTTTAACATTTATAGTTCTCCAGTCTTCTGGCACCACCTCTGAACCTAAAGAAACTGAAAGATTACAGCCAGCGCCTCTGCAACTTCCACTCTCACTTCCTTCAGTATCCTTGGATGAATCTCATCCGGTGGTCCTGGTGCCTTATCAACATTTTAAGTTTGGAGAACAGAAACAATACCACGTTCTCATCCATTTTAAATCTGAATTGCCGATCTGTGGCCTGGGTAGCATCTTCTCCTCACAGTCAGGGACGGGGGAATTCATAACAGGGAACAAAGAAATGGCTGAGGAACTAAATTCGTACTTTGCTTCTGTCTTCACAAAGGAAGACATGAATAATGTACCGACATTCTGAGAAACACAAGTTTTAGTGAGGAGTTGAAGGAAATTAGTATTGGTAAAGAAATGGTTTGGGGGAAATTAAACAGATTGAGGGTGGACCAATCTCCAGGGCCTGATCATTTTCATCCCAGGGTACTTAAGGAAGTGGCTCTAGAAAATGACCTATTGGGGGTCATTTTCCAAAATTCTTTGGACTCTGGAATGGTCCCTACAGATTGGAGGGTAGCGAATGTAACCCTGCTATTCAAAAAGGGAGGGAGAGAGAAAACAGGGAACTATAGACCAGTGAGCCTAACGTTAGTTGTAGGGAAGTTGCTGGAGTATATTATCAAGGATTTCGTAGCACAGCATTTGGAAAGCAGGGGTGTAATCAGACAGAGTCAGCATGGATTTCTGAAAGGAAAATCATGCTTGACAAATCTACTAGAATTCTTTGAAGATGTAACTAGTAGAATTGACCAAGGAGAATCGGTGGATGTGGTTTATTGAGACTTTCAGAAGACTTTGGACAAGGCCTCACGTTGCAGATTAATATGTCAAGTTAAAGGGCATGGGATTACGGATAGTGTCTGGAGATGGATAGAAAGCTGGTCAGCAGACAGGAAGCAAAAAGTTGGAATAAATGGGTCTTTATCTGATTGGCAGGCAGTGACTAGTGGGGTACCACAGGGATCTGTGCTAGGACCCCAACTGTTCACATTATATATTAATGATTTGGGTGAGGGAACTAATTGTATTATCTCCAAATTTGCAGATGATGCAAAGTTGGGTGGGAGGGTGAGCTGTGAGGAGGATGCAGAGATGCTTCAGCAGGATTTGAACAGGCTGAGTGAGTGTAAATTGAGAGAGGTGGATACTCAGCGAGACCTTGGTGGCCTTGTGCATCAATCGCTGAAAGTAAGCGTGCAGGTACAGCAGGCAGTGAAGAAGGCAAATGGTATGTTGGCCTTCATAACCAGAGGATTTGAGTACAGGAATCCCGTACCAGCCTCCCCGAACAGGCGCCGGAATGTGGCAACTAGGGGCTTTTCACAGTAACTTCATTGAAGCCTACTTGTGACAATTTTCATTTTCATTTCATTTTCATTTCATTTCAGGAATAGGGATATTTTACTACAATTGTATAGGGAATTGGTGAGGCCACACCTGGAGTATTGTGTGCAGTTTTGGTGCCCTTATCTGTGAAAGGATGTTCTTGCTGTAGAGGGAGAGCAGCGAAGGTTTACCAGGCTGATTCCTGGGATAGCGGGACTGTCATAAGAGGAGAGACTAAATTGGTTAGCATTATATTCATTGGAGTTTAGAAGAGGGGATCTCATAGAAACTTATAAAATTCTAAAAGGATTAGACAGGATAGATTCAGAAATAATGTTCCCGATGGTGGGGGAGTCCAGGCCTAGAGGCTATGGTTTGGGGACAAGGGGTAAACCTTTTAGGACTGAGGTGAGGAGAAATTTCTTCACCCAGAGAGTGGTCAATCTGTGGAATTCACTATCACAGAAAGTAGTTGAGGCCAAAACGTTGTCGAGAAGGAATTAGATGTAGCTTTTGGGGATAAATGGATCAAGGGATATGGGGGGAAGGCGGGATCAGGGTATGATAATGAATGGTGGAGCAGGCTCGAAGGGCCGAATGGCCGCCTCCTGCGTCTATTATCTGTTTCTATGGAAAGACGGATGAAAATCTTTCATTTAGTAACTCTCCACTGGGGCCCCGGCCTCCATGTGTAAATTCCCTGTTTGGTCGCTAATCGGCCCCACTCCTCCTTTTACCTCCTTTTTACTATTTACATGCCTGTAGAAGAGTTTTGGATTCCCTTATATGTTAGCTGCTGGTCGCTTTTCATACTCCCTCTTTGCCTCTCTTATTTACCTCTCCTTTGAACCTTCTGTTTCCAGCTTGGATTTCAATTATATTTTCTACCTGATGTCTGTCATAAGCACATTGCACGTACTCAGTACTTTAGAATTTTTTCACCTTCCTGCATTTTCTTTGCAAATTTGTTCCTCTCCATCCTTCTCACTAGTTGGTGGTCTATAGACTACACCAAGCGATATCATTGCACCTTTTTTTTGTTCCTGAACGGCAAATAGATTTTGTCCTTGACCCATGAGGCGCAGGAGCAGAATTAGACCATCTGGCCCGTCGAGTCTACTTCGCTATTCAATGAGATCCAGACTGATCTGATATAATCCTCAACTGCACTTTCCCACTATATCCCCATAATCCTTGATTCCCTCACTGATTAAAAAATCTGCCTATCTCCATCTTGAACGTAACCCAGTCTCCCCAGCCCTCTGTGGTAAAGAATTCCACAGATTCACTGCTCTCTGGGAGAAGAAATTCCTCCTCATCTCGTTTTTAAATGGGTGACCCCTTCACTCTGAGATTCCGCCCTCTGGTCCTCTCCCTTAAAGGCAAAAATCCTCTCCGTATCTGCCCAGCCTGTTCACATTCTTCGAAACTCCAATGAATACAGTCCCAATCTACTCAACCTCTCATAAGTAAATCCCTCCATACCCGGGATTAACATACTTTGGACTGCCTCCATTGCCAGTATATCTTTCCTGAGATATGGGGATCAAAACGGTTCACAGTATTCCAAGTGTGGTCTGACTAGTACCCTGTGTAGTTTCAGCAGGACGTCCCTATTTTCAGGGAAGAGGTGTCACTTCATGTCCTCATCAGGACCTCGAAAGAATTATCAATTTCGCTTTCAATTTCCCATCCCTCTATCACCGTCACGTGGTACATCTCCAACACTTCCCTTCCTTGACCTCTCTGTCTTCATTTTTGGCGATTGTGATGAATGTAGAAATTGTTATATATTATATTTCATATTTGTGGCAGTAATGTTATTAAAAACCCTGGTTTAAAATACATACAGGCAGTATGTGTACGAAATCTGTAATTAATATGTCATAAAAGATGATGTAATTATTGAGTTTTACCATTTGCTTGTTTATAGAGAGATGGCTAATGGAACATTGTTTTGATTGCAAGTGATTCATAGAAACAAAGAAAATAGGAGAGGGGGAGACCATTTCGGCCCTTTGGGCCTCTTCCGCCATTCATTATGATCATGGCTGATCATCCAACTCAATAGCCTATTCCCACTTTTCTCCCATATCGTTTGATCCCCTTCGCTCCAAGTGTTATATCCAACTGCTACTTGAAAACATATTATGATTTTGCCTCAACTACTTCATGTGATAACGAATTCAACAGACTCGCCACTCTCTGGGTAAAGACATTTCTCCTCCTCTCTGTCCTCTGTTCCGTGGGTATAGATAGTTTGAGGGATCGTACTTCGTCTTAGCTCAGCAGCTGGTGGGACATCTTAATGGGGTACAGATAATGTAATTAGTGTGAGGAGCCAGGTTTGTCTGTAGTTTTGCAGATGGCTAGAAGATTTTAAGTTGAGCAGCAATTTGCCATAGGATTTGAGTCTGACAAGACAAAAAGATTTTCAGGTTGTTCTCTCCAAAGGTCTGCACAGATAAGCAACTGATTGCTAACTTTGTTTATGAGTGGATTTTGAACTGTATTGCGGTTGCTTTGTTTGAATGTATACAATGGCAGGTGTAGATAGTGAGTTAAGGCTTTTCTCTTTTATTTAAAGCTATTAATTGTAAAGCTCTTTGGTGTTAATGTGGCTAATTAGAACAAAGAACAAAGAAAGGTACAGCACAGGAACAGGCCCTTCGGCCCTCCAAGCCTGTGCCGACCATGTTGCCCGTCTAAACTAAATTCTTCTACACTTCCTGAGTCCGTATCCCTCTATTCCCATCCTATTCATGTATTTGTCAAGATGCCCCTTAAATGTCACTATCGTCCCTGCTTCCACCACCTCCTCCGGCAGCGAGTTCCAGGCACACACTACCCCCTGCCTCGCACATCTCCTCCAAACCTTGCCCTTCGCACCTTAAACATATGCCCCCTTGTAATTGACCCCTCTACCCTGGGAAAAAGCCTCTGACTATCCACTCTGTCTATGCCCCTCATAATTTTGTAGACCTTAAGTTTAAAATTCTAAGTTTAAATTCAAGTTTGTTTTAACATAAAAGATCAGAATCATCACTCCTAGGGGGAAATATCCTTTCCACACAGTCTTATAGATTGTAAATTGTTTGGGGTCTGGTCCGGTATCCTAACAAAAATTCGGGGCTCTTGACCGGGATTAAAAATGATAATTCCCAGTTTGGTTTGGGATTATTGAATTTAAAGACAGTGAGTGTGAGGAACTGGTTCTTTCTTTCACGTGTTGATACTCTTGTCAGTTCGAGTAGGAAGTGACCTGATTCTTTCAGTGGCAAAGAGTTTCTTGGATATCGACGAGGTCACTCTGAGGGTTTACAAAGGGTGGTTAAGACACAGCATTTGGATTTGATGGACAAGGTGAAGGAGTGAGGAAGGTGGATATAATTCAAGCAATAGCTTAACATTTAAATTTGCCAGAGGCACAGCCTGAATAATTGGAATTAGATAAAATTCATTTACAAATTAAACAATTAGAAATGCAGGAAAAATAAAAGGGAGAAAAAAAGAACTGAAATTGGAAATGCAGGAAAAAGATGAGAGAGAGGAAAAGGAGAGAGCGGCAATTGCAGAGAAAAAGGAAAAACAAAGAGTTTCTCAAAAGGCAATTGAAATGAGAAAACCTGAGATGGAAATGGAGAGACTAGCAAGAGAAGAAAAGGATAAGGAGAGAGAGAACATCAACGTAAAATGTTGGTGGCCAAGGCAGGCGAGGGAGGAGTAACCCCTCAAAAGTCTCATGGGGATATGTTTAGATATATTCAAGTGCTGCCAAGGTTTGATGAGAAAGATATGGAAGTCTTTTTAAAAATCTTATTTGTGAAAGTAGCTAAACAATTGAAGTGGCCAACAACCATGTGTATTGTTAGTTCCAAGTGAGTAGGCAGAGCCAGTGAAATGTTTGCATAACTATCAGAGGAGGTATCGAGGGATTTTGATGAGGTGAGTTAAGCCGTATTAAGTCCATATGAACTAGTGCCAGAGACCAACAGACAGAAGTTTAGAAACCAGGCAGACGTATATGGAATCTGAAAGAAACAAAACAATTTTGATAGGTGGATAAGAGCATTAAAAATAGACCAAACATATATGGTTGAATCTTGCATGCCCTCAGGGTGGGCAATAAATGCTGGCCCAGCCATGAACGAATAAAGAAAGAAAAATGAAGCTCTTTGGGAACAATTATTTTGGTGGAATTTAATGATTCACTTCTCACAGTAGTGAGAACACATGTGGAACAGCAAAGGGTCAAAACTGCTACACTGGCAGCAGAAATGGCTGTTGATTTTGAATTAGTTCACAAATCAAGGTTTGGTTTTCAACATCAATTTTAATCTGTGAAGGAGAGAAAGAGAAGAAATGCACAGGTGGACAAGGGAAAGGAGGTTTTGTTTGATACATTGAGAGTTTGCCTCAGGTTAAAAAGGAAACTTATGAGGGTGAAAATTAAATGTTTTCTTTGTGTGCGATTGGACACACACCGTCGCAGTGTTGGTGACTTAAGACAAGTACTGGGAAGACAGACTCGGTGAAACAGGAATAGCCATGGGGCTATTAAAGTGGCTAAAGAAAGTGGTGCGAAGAAGTGTACAGCCTGTTCAGAGGTTGGCTGATAAACAGATGTCATATCTAACTAAAGATTTTATTTGTGAGGTTTATTCGTGTCCAAGATGGAAGAGGTAAAGAGATTAAGATCTTAAGGGATGCAGCAGCAAGAGACAAGTAGTTCAGGAAGAGTTTTGCCAGGAAAGATGGTATGTGGGATTAGTGGCGAAAGGGGTAGTGTGCCACTATGTAAGGTGAGATTAGAGAGTCCGGTGAAGTGCTGGTGGAAGTAATAGAAAAATGATCTTTCCAGGGGTACACTCTATCCTGGGTAATGATATAGCTGTATCACAGGTGGGAGTGCTGCCTACTGTGGCTGAAAAGCCGGTGCAAAGTCAACAGCTGACTTATTACAAGAAGCATCTCCTGGGGTGTTTCCTGATTGTGTGGTAACAAGTTCACAAAGCCACAGGTTGAGACAGGAGGAGGAGAAATCGAGGAGTGACGATAGGGAGGCTGAGGTTCAGTTATCAGAAACAATCTGACCAGATGGTTGATAAAGAACAAGAGCAGGTGGAGGATGAAGCAGATATCTGTAGTTCAAGAAAGCTGGTAGAATTACAACAGGATTCAGAGATAAAGCAGTTGTATCAGAATGTTTATACAGAAATATTCATAAAGGCCCAATTCTCAACATTGCTCCTTGCCTGAGGTGTGGTGACCCTCAGGTTAAATCACCATCAGTCAGCTCTCCCCCTCAAAGGAGAAAGCAGTCTATGGTCATCTGGGACTGTGGCAACTTTACCTTTACCTTGCAGGTCCCATCTCCCCCAGAGCCACTCCCAGTGCTCCAGGATTCTAAAGCCCTCCTCCCTGCACCATTTTTCCAGCCGTACGTTCATCTGCCTCAACCTCCTCTTTCTGTACTCACTTGTCCATGGTACTGGGCGTCATCCGGAGATTACTACTTTTAAGGTCCTGCTTGTTAATTTTATTCCCGGCTCCCTAAATTCAGACTACAGAACCTCATCCCTTTTTCTGTCTATGCAGTTGGTACCGATGTGGACCACACTGCTAGCTGTCTCCACCTGGGTAATGCCGCTGACGCCCTCAGCCATGACCCGCTGTGACTGGGCCAAGCTCTGGAGGCCGCTGCAATGTCCAGGTGGCTCTGGTACATGGCTGCATGTGATAGGGCAGCCCTGTCCTGGGTCTCGGCCACCGCCTGCACAGAATGCCCCAGGCCTTGGACATCCTGACCCATGGCCGGAACCTTCACCCCCAAGGCCTCCACCGCAGACACTCGTGTGGTGTTGGCCTTGGTGACACACACGGTCGGCACCACCTCCTCCTGCATGCGGTTATGTAGGGCTGGTGCAGGGGTGCGGGTGGGTGTGATGGGAGGGGGGTGACGCGTGCCATTGGGAACCGCAACTTAGCAGGGTCTCGCTTGCTTGCCCAATGCCAACCTCCGCTTCGGTGATTGCCCTCTCCCCGGACCCACCAGTCAGGTCCAGTGCCCGCTGCTCTGCTGCGGTTGTGGGCGGCCTTCTCCGGGGGGGTGGGGGGGAGACAGAAAACGCTCAATGATAGACAGTCGGACGCATGCAGCCCAGGGGGTGGGGAGCTGGCAGCCTTCGTGGCCAGGGCATCCGGCCATGGCAGCAGGTATGGGTGCTGGCACGTGGTGCAGGGTGGGGGTTGCCCTGAATTTTATCAGTTGCCCTCTGGGCAGGGCGGGTGGGGGCACGGTTACGGATGTGTGGGGGTTAGTGCCAGGGCACACAGCTGCCTACTGATCCTGGCCGCCCTGAGGTTGTGCAGTTTCTTACGGCATTGCTGGCCGGTCATGACGGTGTTGCCCACGGTGCTCACGGCCTCTCCCACCTGCGCCCAGGCCTGGTGCAGAGTGTCGGGTGGAAACCCCCTCCCCACTCCTGGGTACAGTGTGGCCCGCTTCTCCTCCACTGTGTCCTGCTCTTGGACCCAGCTCCCGCTTTCCCTCCATGCCCCTTTGTAGCCCCGCTGCTCTCGCTGTCTCTGGCCTCTGGGACCGATCACTTGCCTCCCACTCGTGTCCCTGCCTCTGAACCAGAAGGTCCGGGTTCAAATCGCAGCCCAGGCTCGGACTTCTTGGCCAGGGAGGTTGTGTTCATAATGCGGCCAAACAGGTGGAGTATCAACTTGCAAATCCTGTCAAATGCTCACCAATGACAGACGGTAAGAGGGGGACAAATTCCTGGTCATGTGTTGTAAAGAGTGTTGGAATTTCTACCATCCCCAGCTACAGATTACAACATGCGTGTAAAAGTGCATATTGTCACAGTAACGGATTCCCAAAGTGATCTGTACCACGCACACACACACACACACACCCCTTACATTTCCACCTAGTTTTGTATCAAACATGGATGCATTACTTATCATTTTGATTTGATTTATTATTGTCACATGTATTGGTATACAGTGAAAAAGTATTGTTTCTTGCATGCTGTACAAACAATGCATACCGTACATAGGGAAGGAAGGAGCGACTGCAGAATATAATGTTACAGTTATAGCAAGGTGTAGAGAAAAGATCAACTTAATACGAGGTAGGTCCATTCAAAAGTCTGATGGCAGTAGGGAAGAAGCTGTTCTTGAGTCGGTTGGTACGTGACCTCAAACCTTGGTATCTTTTTCCTGACGGAAGAAGGTGGAAGAGAGTATGTCCGGGGTGCGTGGAGTCCTTAATTATGCTGGCTGCCTTTTCCAGGCAGTGGGAATTATAGACAGTTGATGGATGGGAGGCTGGTTTGCGTGATGGATTGGGCTATATTCACGACCTTTTGTAATTTCCTGCGGTCTTGGGCAGAGCAGGATCCATACCAAACTGTGATACAACCAGAAAGAATTCTTTCAATGGTGCATCTGTAGAAGTTGGTGAGGGTCGTAGCTGACATGCCAAATTTCCTTAGCCTTCTGAGAAAGTAGAGTCATTGCTGGGCTTTCCTAACTATAGTGTCGGCATGGGGGGACCAGGACAGGCTGTTGGTGATCTGGACACCTAAAAACTTGAAGCTCTTGACCCTTTCTACTTCGTTCCCATTGATGTAGACGGGCATGTTCTCCACTAATCTTCCTGAAGTCGAGGACAATCTCCTTCGTTTTGTTGACATTGAAGGAGAGATTATTGTCGTCGCACCAGTTCACCAGATTCTCTATCTCATTCCTGTACTCTGTCTCGTCATTGTTTGAAATCTGGCCCACCACTGTGGTGTCATCAGCAAATTTGAAAATCGAGTTGGAGGGGAATTTGGCCACACAGTCATAGGTGTACAAGGAGTATAGTAGGGGGCTGAGGACACAGCCTTGTGGGGCACCGGTGTTGAGGATGATTGTGGAAGAGGTGTTGTTGCGTATCCTTACTGATTGTGGCCTGTGGGTTAGAAAGTTCAGGATCCAGTCGCAGAGGGAGGAGCTGAGGCCAAGGCGACGGAGTTTGGAGAGGCGTTTCGTAGGAATGATGGTGTTGAAGGCTGAGCTGTAGTCGATAAATAGGTTTCTGACATAAGTGTCTTGGTTATCTAGGTGTTCCAGGGGAGAGTGTAGGGCCATGGAGATGGTGTCTGCTGTGGACCTGTTGCAGCGGTAGGCGAACTGTAGTGGATCAAGGCAATCCGGGAGGCTGGAGTTGATAAAGAAGAGTAAGATAAATTATGAGAGTAAACTTGCACATCTTTGGGTTGTGGGGTAAGAGCCACACAGAGACGGTGAGAATGTGCAAACTCCACACGGACAGTGACCCGGGGCCGGGATCGATCTCGGGTCCGCAGCGCCGCAGCAGTGCTAACCACTTCGCCACCGTACTGCCCCTATGGATACATTTAACAACCAGGGTTTTACTTGCTTTCTCAGTGCAGAATCTTTGGAGAGAGAACCTTTCCAGACCGAACTGAAACACTTTTGTTCAGATGAGAATTCTAGGACCAACTGACTTTACAGACAGACCTGGCTCCTCCCATTACCTACGTCATCTGTGCCCAAAGCATACGCCATTCCTTTGTCTCTTACAAGATGCCCCGTGGCTTGTTTAGCCAGGACCAAACACAATACCCCTCTTAAATTATCTACACCCCAGGGTTCCTTTAAATGTAAACAATATTGAAGGAAAAAACATACAAAGTAGCAAAGATCAGTGGGAGACTAGAGGACTGGGAAATCTTTAGGGAGCAACCGAGAGCTACTAAAAAGGCTATAAAGAAGAGTAAGATAGATTATAAGAGTAAACTTGCTCAGAATATAAAAACAGATCGTAAAAGTTTCTACAAATACATAAAACAAAAAAGAGTGGCTAAGGTAAATATTGGTCCTTTAGAGGATGAGAAGGGAGATTTAATAATGGGAGAAGAGGAAATGGCTGAGGAACTGAACAGGTTTTTTGGGTCGGTCTTCACAGTGGAAGACACAACATGCTAGTGACTGATGGAAATGAGGCTATGACAGGTGAGGACCTTTAGAGGATTGTTATCACTAAGGAGGTACTGATGGGCAAGTTAATGGGGCTAAAGGTAGACAAGTCCCCTGGTTCTGATGGAATGCATTCCAGAGTGCTAAAAGACATGGCTCGGGAAATTGCAAATGCACTAGTGATAATTTACCAAAATTCACTAGACTCTGGGGTGGTCCCGACAGATTGAAAATTAGCAAACGTGACACCACTGCTTAAGAAAGGAGGTAGGCAGAAAGCGGGTAATTATAGGCCAGTGAGCTTAACTTCGGTAGTAGGGAAGATGCTGGAATTTATCATCAAGGAAGAAATAGCGAGGCACCTGGATGGAAATTGTCCCATTGGGCAGACGCAGCATGGGTTCATGAAGGGCAGGTCGTGCCTCACTAATTTAGTGGAATTTTTTGTGGACATTACCAGTGCGGTAGATAACGGGGAGCCAATGGATGTGGTATATCTGGATTTCCAGAAAGCTTTTGACAAGGTGCCACACAAATGGTTGCTGCATAAGATAAAGATGCATGGCATTAAGGGAAAAGTAGTAGCATGGATAGAGGATTGGTTAATTAATAGAAAGCAAAGAGTGGGGATTAGTGGGTATTTCTCTGGTTGGCAATCAGTAGCTAGTGGTGTCCCTCAGGGGATCAGTGTTGGGCCCACAATTGTTCACAATTTACATAGATGATTTGGAGTTGGGGACCAGGGGCAATGTGTCCAAGTTTGCAGACGACACTAAGATGAGTCTTAAAGTAAAAAGGGCAGAGGATACTGGATGTCTGCAGAGGGATTTGGATAGGCTAGGTGAATGGGCTAGGGTCTGGCAGATGGAATACAATGTTGACAAATGTGAGGTTATCCATTTTGGTAGGAATAACATCAAAAGGGATTATTATTTAAATGATAAAATATTAAAACATGCTGCTGTGCAGAGAGACCTGGGTGTGCTAGTGCATGAGTCGCAAAAATTGGTTTACAGGTGCAACAGGTGATTAAGAAGGCAAATGGAATTTTGTCCTTCATTGCTAGAGGGATGGAGTTTAAGAATAGGGAGGTTATGCTGCAATTGTATAAGGTGTTAGTGAGGCCACACCTGGAGTATTGTGTTCCGTTTTGGAGGGTGTGCAGAGGAGATTCACTAGGTTAATCCCAGAGTTGAAGGGGTAGGATTACGAGGAGAGGTTGAGTAGACTGGGACTGTACTTGTTGGAATTTAGAAGGATGAGGGGGGATCTTATAGAAACATATAAAATTATGAAGGGAATAGATAGGATAGATGTGGACAGGTTGTTTCCACTGGCGGGTGAAAGCAGAACTAGGGGGCATAGCCTCAAAATAAGGGGAAGTAGATTTAGGACTGAGTTTAGGAGGAACTTCTTCACCCAAAGGGTTGTGAATCTATGTAATTCCTTGCCCAGTGAAGCAGTAGAGACTCCTTCATTAAATGTTTTAAAGATAAAGATAGTTTTTTGAAGAATAAAGGGATTAAGGGTTATGGTGTTCGGGCCGGAAAGTGGAGCTGAGTCCACAAAAGATCAGCCATGATCTCATTGAATGGCGGAGCAGGCTCGAGGGGACAGATGGCCTACTCCTCCTAGATCTTATGTTCTTATGACTAACCTTTCGAAGCACTTCATGATGATGGATGTCAGAGCCACTGGACGATGGTCATTAAGGCACGCTGCTTGGCTTTTATTTGGTACACGGATGATGGTCGTCTTCTTGAAACAGATAGGGACCTCAGATTGTTGTAAAGAGAGGTTGAAGATGTCCGCGAATACCCTCGCCAGCTGATCCGCGCAAGACCTGAGTGCTCGTCCGGGCCAGTGGCTTCCAGAGGGTTGACCTTCGAGAAGGCTGCTCTGACGTCTGCAATGGTGATCTCAGATACAAGTTCATCAGAGGCTTTTGGGGTGGAGGGCTTGCTCTCGCTGACCTCTTGCTCAAAGCGTGCATAGAATGCGTTGAGCTCATCAGGGAGGGGTGCATTGGAGCCGGTGATTTTACATGCCTTCATCTTGTAGCCTGTTACGTCTTGCAGACCTTGCCATAGTCGGCGGGGGTCCGTGTGGCTGGCCTGGGACTCGAGCTTGGTCTGGTACTGTCTTTTGGCATCTTTGATGGATCTCCTTAGATCATATCTGGCTTTCATGTATAGGTCAGTGTCACCTGACTTGAATGCCTCAGACCGAGACTTCAGCAAGCAGTGGATATTCCTGTTCATCCAGGGTTTCCGGTTGGGAAACACGCGGATTTGCTTCTTTGGCACACAGTCTTCTGCACACTTACTAATGAAGTCAGTTACTGTAGAGGCGTACTCGTTCAGGCTGGCCGCAGAGTTTTTAAATACTGACCAGTCCACTGACCCTTTCCACTGCTTCCACATCCTTCCTATAATGCGGCGACCAGAATTGCACGCAATACTCCAAATGCGGCCGCACCAGAGTTTTGTACAGCTGCAACATGACCTCATGGCTCCGAAGCTCAATCCCTCTACCAATAAAATCTAACACACCGTACGCCTTCTTAACAACCCTCTCAACCTGGGTGGCAACGTTCAGGGATCTATGTACATGGACACCGTGATCTCTCTGCTCATCCACACTGCCAAGAATCTTACCATTAGCCCAGTACTCTGTCTTCCTGTTATTCCTTCCAAAATGAATCACCTCACACTTTTTTGCATTAAACTCCATTTGCCACCTCTCAGCCCAGCGCTGCAGCTTATCTATGTCCCTCGGAAACTTGTAACATCCATCCGCACTGTCCACAACTCCACCGACTTTAGTGTCATCTGCAAATTTACTCACCCATCCTTCTACGCCCTCCAGGTCATTTATAGAAATGACAAACAGCAGTAGCCCCAAAACAGATCCTTGTGGTACACCACTAGTAACTGGACTCCAGTCTGAACATTTCCCATCAACCACCACCCTTTGTCTTCTTCCAGCTAGCCAATTTCTGATCCAAACTACTAAATCACCCTGAATCCCATGCCTCCGTATTTTCTGCAGTAGCCTACCATGGGGAACCTTATCAAACGCATTACTGAAATCCATGTACACCACATCAACTGCTTTACCCTCATCCACCTGTTTGGTCACCTTCTCAAAGAACTCAATAAGGTTTGTGAGGCACGACCTACCCTTCACAAAACCGTGTTGACTATCTCTAATCAAATTATTCCTTTCCAGATGATTATACATCCTATCTCTTATAAACCGTTCCAAGATTTTGCCCACAACAGAAGTAAGGCTCACTGGTCTATAGTTACAGGGGTTGTCTCTACTCCCCTTCTTGAACAAGGGGACAACATTTGCTATCCTCCAGTCTTCTGGCACTATTCCTGTAGACAAAGATGTCTTAAAGATCAAAGCCAAAGGCTCAGCAATCTCCTCCCTAGCATCCCAGAGAATCCTAGGATAAATCCCATCCGGCCCAGGGGACTTATCTATTTTCACACTTTCCAGAATTGCTAACACCTCCTCCTTATGAACCTCAAGCCCTTCTAGTCTAGTATCCTTCTTCCTGTTGACAAGTGTTTTGACTGCTTTAGTAAACCACTGTTCCCTTGATCGACCACTTCCTCCCTGCCTGACAGGTACATACTTAGCAAGGGCACGCAGTAGCTGTTCCTTGAACAAGCTCCACATTTCCATTGTGCCCATCCCCTGCAGTTTTCCTCTCCATCCGATGCATCCTAAGTCTTGCCTCATCGCATCATAATTTCCTTTCCCCCAGATATAACTCTCGCCCTGTGGTATATACCTATCCCTTTCCATCACTAATGTAAACTTAATCGAATTGTGGTCACTATCACCAAAGTGCTCACCTACCTCCATGCCACTAATCACAGGCTGCCTTGGAAAAACCTTGTGTACCCAAATTCGAGATTCCCTCAATCTGGGAAACTGCCTGTGTGTCTGCTCTGCCAAGCCCCTTCACAATATTGTCTGTTTCAATAAGATCACCTCATCCTTGTGAACTCCAGAGATTATACACTCAATTTGCTCATCATAGGACTACCCTCTCACCCCAGAGTCCAATCGAGTGAACCTTTACTGTGTTGCCTCCACGACCAGCGCATCCTGGTTGATAGTGGGTCACTTGGCCTCATTGAATGTCTGAACCAATTCAAAGAGCTAAATGGCTTATTCCTGTTCCTATTTCCTATATTTGGGAGTAATTTGGTGAAATGTTATGGTTGGTTTATGCTGAAATGTCCTTTTATTTGCTTCAGGAGATGACGGAGAATGGGAGCCATCAGCTGATGGTAAAAGCCAAGTTTAACTTCAAACAGAACAATGAGGATGAGCTTTCCTTTTCAAAAGGCGACATTCTGTACGTTAGCCGGGTTGAAGATGGCGGATGGTGGGAAGGCACTCTGAAAGGAAGATCAGGCTGGTTCCCGAGCAACTATGTGCGAGAGATAAAACAAAGTGGTGAGCTGATCACTTTTACACACCTGTGTGTAAAACCCATTCTTCATTCTGACTGTTTAGAAGATCTTGTGTTTGCAGGTCCCTGTGCCCAGGTTGTGAGTGTGTAGTAGAGGAGCTTAAAGTTTCCACTTCTTCATCAATAGTTAACTAAAGATTTCTCCTCAACATTTATTGCACCAAATGGAATGGGTGTGTAATTGGGTCCTCCTAAAGACTCTGTTCCTGGTTCAACACCTGACCACTTTGCCTTTCTGTCTGGTGTTGCCCAAGCACATCGGTGTGAATCGGTGTTCAATAAATGATTCAAATCTCGTGGCTTGTGTAGAATGAACAAGTTTCGGCAAAACACATGGTCTAATTTCGCCACATGTTACAAACTCTCCACTGGTCATTTTCAAAAAGTGCAGGAGTCTCATGATTTTATGACCAGGTTCCTGATCCAGAGGCCTGGATGAATAACCCAGAGAATGTGGGTTCAAATCCCATCCGAGCCTGAGAACTTGAATTCGATTTGAACAAAAGGATTTGGAAATGTAAAACCCGACCATGAAAGCTGTGGGATTGCCACTAAAAACCTGACTGACGCACTGACACCCTTTGGGAAAGGAAACTTGCCTCCTTGTCTGGTGTATAGGAAAGGAGGAGTTGCATTTTTGATTAGGGACAGTATCACGGCAGTACAGAGAGAGGATATATCCGAGCGTTCGTCCACTGAGTCTATATGGGTAGAACTGAAAAATAAGAAGGGTGAGATCACTTTGAAAGGACTGTACTATAGGCCCCCCAAATAGTCAGCGGGATATTGAAGAGCAAATATGTAAAGACTGCTGCCGGAAAAATAGGGTGGTAATAGTTGGGGACTTTAACTTTTCCAACATTAACTGGGGCAGTCGTAGCACTAGGGGTTTGGATGGAGAGAAATTTGTCGAGTGTATTCAGGAAGAATTCCTCATTCAATATGTGGATGGCCCGACTGGAGAGGGGGCAAAACCTGACCACCTTGTGGGAATAAGGAAGGGCTGGTGACAAGTGTTAGTGAGGGATCACTTTGGGACCAGTGACCATAATTCCATTAGTTTTAAGGTAGCTATGGAGAATGATAGTTCTGGCCCAAAAGTTAAATTTCTAAATTGGGGCAAGGCCAATTTTGAGGGTATTAGGCGTGAACTTTCAAAAGTTGATTGGGGGAGCCTATTTGCAGGCAAGGGGACAGCTGGTAAGTGGGAGCCTTTTAAAAAGTTGTTAACTAGGGTTCAGGGTGAACACATTCCTCTTAGAGTGAAGGGTAAGGCTGTCAGAAGGAGGGAATCCTGGATGACTCGGGATATTGAGGCCATGGTCAAAAGTAAGAAGGAGGCATATGACATGCATCGGCAACTGGGATCAAGTGGATACCTTGAAGAGTATTAGGCTTGTCGGAGTAGAGTTGAGAGAAAAATCAGGAGGGCAAAAAGGGGACATGAGATTGTCTTGGCAGATAAGGCAAAGGAAAATCCAAAGAGCTTTTACAGATACATAAAGGGTAAAAGGGTGACTCGGGAGAGGGTAGGGCCTCTTAAGGATAAACAAGGTCATCAATGTGCAGACCCACAAGGGATGGGAGAGGTCCTAAATCAATATTTCTCATCAGTATTTACTGTTGAGAAAGACACGAATGTTAGGGAAATTGGGGAAATAAAAAATGATGTCTTCAGGAGTGTCCATATTACAGAGAAGGAGGTGCTGGAGGTATTAAAGCGCATCAAGATAGATAAATCCCCAGGACCTGATGAAATGTATCCCAGGACATTGTGGGAGGCTAGGGAGGAAATTTCTGGCCCCTAGCTGAGATATTTGAATCATCGACATCCGCAGGAGAGGTGCCTGGAGATTGGAGGGTAGCAAATGTTGTGCCCTTGTTTAAGAAGGGCTGTAGGGATGAGCATGGGACTACAGACAGTTAGCCTTACTTCTGTAGTGGATAAATTGTTCGAGGGTATTCTGAGGGACAGGATCTATAGGCATTTAGACAGGCAAGGGCTAATTAGGGAAAGTCAGCATGGCTTTGTAAGGGGAAAGTCATGTCTCACGAATTTGATTGGGGTTTTGAAGGGGTAACCAAGAAGTTAGATGAGGGCAGTGCACATCTCCCAAAATCTGTCCTGGTCCACCCACGTCGCGCTACCACCAAGAAAGCACAACAGCGCCTATACTTCCTCAGGAAACTATGGAAATTTGGCATGTCCACATTGACTCTTACTAACTTTTACAGATGCACCATCGAAAGCATCCTATCGGGCTGCATCACAGCCTGGTATGGCAACTGCTCAGCCCAAGACCACAAGAAAGTTCAGAGAGTCGTGAACACAGCCCAGTCCCATCACACAAACCTGCCTCCCATCCATTGACTCCATCTACACCTCCCGCTGCCTGGGGAAAGCAGGCAGCATAATCAAAGATGTCTCCCACCCGACTTACTCACTCTTCCAACTTCTTCCATCGGGCAGGAGATACAGAAGTCTGAGAACACGCACGAACAGACTCAAAAACAGCTTCCCTGCTGTTACCAGACTCCTAAACGACCCTCTTATGGACTGACCTGATTAACACTACACCCTGTATGCTTCATCCGATGCCGGTTCTTATGTAGTTACATTGTGTACCTTGTGTTGCCCTATTATATATTTTTTATTTCCTTTCATTTCATGTACTTAATGATCTGTTGAGCTGCTCGCAGAAAAATACTTTTCACTGTACCTTGGTACATGTGACAATAAACAAATCCAATCCAGTTCTAGTCACCCTATTATAGGAAAATATTGTTAAACTAGAAAGTGTGCAGAAGAGATTTACGAGGATGCTACCAGGAGTTGATGGTCTGAGTTATAAGGAGAGGTGGGAATTTTTTCCCTGGAGAGTAGGAGGCTTGGGGTGATTGTATAGAGGTCTATAAAATAATGAAGAGCATAGATAAGGTAGTCAACATCTTTTCCCAAAGGTAGAGGAGTCCAGAACTAGAGGGCATAGGTTGAAGGTGAGAGGGGAGAGATACAAAAGAGACCAGAGGAGGCATTTTTTTTCTCTCAGGGTGGTGAGCATCTGGAATGAGTTGCCAGAGGCAGTGGTAGAGGCGGGTACAATTGTTTCCTTTAAAAAAACAAGTTAGTTACATGGGCAGGGTGGGTCAAGAGGAATATGGGCCAAATGCGAGCAAGTGGGACTAGCTTAGTGATAGAAAATGGGCGGCATGGACAAGCTGGGCCGAAGGGCCTGTTTCCATGCTGTAAACATCTATGACTCTATGACTCTATTAGTTGTTTACTTTGCTGTAGGGAAATTAAGTCACCTTGGAAAGAGAAATCAATATAATTCACAAAACTTTAATCTCTGTCTCCTGTGCCCTTTTCAGTCTTGCTTCTTGCTATCTGAAATTCCCTGCTCACCCCTCCCTCCTTTCCCTTCCCTGCCAATCTCATCTCGCTGTCTCACACCCCTCTCTGCACAAACAGGGAGCACATTTCTGACATAATCCTGACACCCAGAATGTAATGGTTGTGACGGAACCTGGCATTGCCAGCTGCCCCCTCTCACCCCTTGTTCTGGATTTGAAATTTCTTCCTCACCCAAAACTCCGATGTTTAACAATGCCGCTTTGGACTGATAACTCTGAGAATGAACCATATGGTTTTTCTGACTCCCCGTTGATTTTTGGAGCTTGGCTGTGTTGCCGACTGTGCCCAGCTCTGCAGATTATTGATAGACAAGAGAGTGTGACATAAGGAGAGGGGGCAATGAGTACAGAATGCAATTAGCATTCATTTCCTTGAGAAGAACTGGAGAAAAGGTTTAAAACAGTTGTTGAAAGACACTAACTGAAGGTAAAGACAATGTATTTACAATTCTCTGGTCAGTGTGTGACATTCCTTTGTCCAATGACTGCACCATGATGTCTATAACCCTCCCAGTTGGGAGCTCCAAGTTGTTGGGGATCAGTTGGATGCTAATGATGCTGTAACAGGCTGAGCAGACTCATTATCCTTCATCATGCTGGGAGCTGAGGAGAGAGCCATCGGCCTTGCAGGGTAATCTGTGTGGCAGTGTGTGTTCGGAATATCTGCCTTATCCAGTGAGCCGTGTCAACTTGGCTCGCAGAATTATTTTCTGAATCAGGAAGTCTTGGGTTCAGCCCCACTCCTGGATCTGAGCACAGAACCAGCATGTTCTCAATATCCAGTGCCATGAGAGTGCAAAATAATAAATTTGTATTTATTGGTGTCCGACTGGGCCATTTCAGGGCAATAAGAGAAAGGGAAAAATATGTTGTTCAGCTAGAAAGAGAAGATAAACAGCAAGGTTACGGTGATTATGTGCCTTGGATCCTCATAGATCATAGAATTTACAGTGCAGAAGGAGGCCATTCGGCCCATCGAGTCTGCCCTTGGAAAGAGCACCCTACCGAAGCGCACACCTCCACCCTATCCTCGTAACCCAGTAACCCCACCTAACCATTTGGACACGAAGGGCAATTTAACATGGCCAATCCACCTAACAGCATGTCTTTCGGGACTTGTGGGAGGAAACCGGAGCACCCGGAGGAAACCATGCGGCATGGGGAGAATGTACCGACCGACTCGGCACAGACAGTGACCCAAGCCGGGAAACAACCTGGGTCCCTGGAGCTGTGAAGCAACAGTGCTAACCACTGCTACCGTGCCATGTCCCCCTATTAAAGGTTTCCTTCTGGTGATAGTTAGAAACTTTTAACCATCCACACTCGGGAAGAACTGCTATTGGTATTTTGTGCACAAATCAATTGATAAGAAACACTTCAGTCTAAATTATGAGTTTAGTATTTTTCACAACTGCTAGATAGGGACCGCCGTCCATCTTTCTGCGAAATCACTTGTCCATCAACGGGCCCCAGAAACACGTTGATTCCAGGGCTCCACCAAGTGCGGCATTCCCTTGGCTAACCCTGTCTGATGGGGGGGGTGTTGGCATTTTCAAATCCAACCCTTGATTATTTGATTTGATTTATTATTATTGTCACATGTATTAGTATTCAGTACAAAGTGTTGTTTCTTGCATGCTGTATAGACAACGCACACCGTACATGGGGAAAGAAGGAGAGACTACGGAATGTAATGTTAAGCATAGAACGAGAGTAAAAGATAGAATCAGAGGGTATGCTGGACACAGCTTGCAAGAAGTCTCCTTGCTCCAGGGCCATCTTGGGTGGGAGACCTTTGTAAGGGAGACCTTTGTAAGGGAGACCTTTGTAAAGGAGACCTTTGTAAAGGAGACCTTGGTTCAGTTCATTGCGATCCATAAGGACCCAATTCCATCCTCTCCAAGATTTCACCCAGTGACTCAGCAAATATCTTGTTCATTTGCAGATAAACCACTTTCCCCCAAGTCCCTCAAAGGATTCGAGACACCTTCAGTTACCAAGAATTATTACAGTTTGGTAAGTGCCTTGCTTTTGTTTGCATTGTAATAAGCCTGTCTAATAAAATACTGCCTGTGAAATAAATGAGTTTGTAAATTGTTTGCAAAAAGAGTAAGTCTTGTTTAAAATCGGAATAATTGACCAAACCTATTTTTTTAAGACCCATAATTTTTTTCATATAAATTAATTGCATTGGAAAAAGTGCAGCATTTGCCTGGATATGATTTTTGTCCAATTCACTCTGATATTCTACATCAAAGCTCTGGCTCTGTCTGTTTAGCAGCAGGTTCTTCACACACATCTCTCTCAGCAGGAGCATTCGGAACATCTGACAGCATGTTTTGTGGCCCACACCCTTAGCTTCTCCCTCATTGGTATTGATGGGCAATATGGCCCAGGGCCGCCTTTTACAGTCTCCCTGCCACGGAGCAAAATGGGACAGATGGGAGACTCAAGTCTACAATAAAACGTTTCTTTTTAAAGAGAAGACTTGTATTTGAAATGAGCAAACGTGACACCACTGTTTAAAAAAGGAGGTAGGCAGAAAGCGGGTAATTATGGGCCAGTGAGCTTAACTTCGGTAGTAGGGAAGATGCTGGAATCTATCATCAAGGAAGAAATAGCGAGGCAACTGGATGGAAATTGTCCCATTGGGCAGACGCAACATGGGTTCATAAAGGGCAGGTCGTGCCTCACTAATTTAGTGGAATTTTTTGAGGACATTACCAGTGCGGTAGATAACGGGGAGCCAATGGATGTGGTATATCTGGATTTCCAGAAAGCTTTTGACAAGGTGCCACACAAAACGTTGCTGCATAAGATAAAGATGCATGGCATTAAGGGTAAAGTAGTAGCATGGATAGAGGTTTGGTTAATTAATAAAATGCAAAGAGTGGGGATTAATGTGTGTTTCTCTGGTTGGCAATCAGTAGCTAGCGGTGTCCCTCAGGGATCAGTGTTGGGCCCACAATTGTTCACAATTTACATAGATGATTTGGAGTTGGGGGCCAAGGGCAATGTGTCCAAGTTTGCAGACGACACTAAGATGAGTGGTAAAGCAAAAAGTGCAGAGGATACCAGAAGCCTGCAGAGGGATTTGGATAGGTTAAGTGAATGAGCTAGGGCCTGGCAGATGGAATACAATATTGACAAATGTGAGATTATCCATTTTGGTAGGAATAACATCAAAAGGGATTATTATTTAAATGATAAAATATTAAAACATGCTGCTGTGCAGAGAGACCTGGGTGTGCTAGTGCATGAGTCTTTTAAAGTTGGTTTACAGGTGCAACAGGTGATTAAGAAGGCAAATGGAGTTTTGTCCTTCATTGCTACAGGGATGGAGTTTAAGACTAGGGAGGTTATGCTGCAATTGTATAAGGTGTTAGTGAGGCCACACCTGGAGTATTGTGTTCAGTTTTGGTCTCCTTACCTGAGAAAGGACGTACTGGCACTGGAGGGTGTGCAGAGGAGATTCACTAGGTTAATCCCAGAGCTGAAGGGGTTGGATTACGAGGAGAGGTTGAGTAGACTGGGACTGTACTTGTTGGAATTTAGAAGGATGAGGGGGGATCTTATAGAAACATATAAAATTATGAAGGGAATAGATAGGATAGATGCGGGCAGGTTGTTTCCACTGGCGGATGAAAGCAGAACTAGGGGGCATAGCCTCAAAATAAGGGGAAGTAGATTTAGGACTGAGTTTAGGAGGAACTTCTTCACCCAAAGGGTTGTGAATCTATGGAATTCCTTGCCCAGTGAAGCAGTAGAGGCTCCTTCATTAAATGTTTTTAAGATAAAGATAGTTTTTTGAAGAATAAAGGGATTAAGGGTTATGGTGTTCGGGCCGGAAAGTGGAGCTGAGTCCACAAAAGATCAGCCATGATCTCATTGAATGGCGGAGCAGGCTCGAGGGGCCAGATGGCCTACTCCTGCTCCTAGTTCTTATGTTCTTATGTATTTCTAGAACTCTTTCCACAATCTCCGGACCTCACAGAGAATGAGCCGCTTTGGAAGTGTAGAAAGTGTTGCAAAGGATAATTTGTGCTCCGCAAGCTCCCACAGGTATCAATGTGTTAAAGATCATCTGTTTCAGCAACATTAATTAAAGTATATATATTGGTCAGAACAACAGCGAGGTGTCCCTGTGTTCTTTCACATAGTGGTTGTGGGATCATTTACATCCACCTAACACCGAAGACAGGGCCTCAGTATAATGTCTCAGCCATACCAGAACTCTGACAGTGCAGTCCTCCCTCAGTGCTGATCCTCTGACAGTGCGGCACTCCCTCAGTACTGACCCTCTGACAGTGCAGCACTCCCTCAGTACTGACCCTCTGACAGTGCAGCACTCCCTCAGTACCGACCCTCTGACAGTGCAGCACTCCCTCAGTACTGACCCTCTGACAGTGCAGTCCTCCCTCAGTGCTGATCCTCTGACAGTGCGGCACTCCCTCAGTACTGACCCTCTGACAGTGCAGCACTCCCTCAGTACTGACCCTCTGACAGTGCAGCACTCCTCAGTACTGATCCTCTGACAGTGCAGCACTCCCTCAGTACTGACCCTCTGACAGTGCGGCACTCCCTCAGTACTGACCCTCTTGACAGTGCAGCACTCCCTCAGTACTGACCCTCTGACAGTGCAGCACTCCCTCAGTACTGACCCTCTGACAGTGCAGCACTCCCTCAGTACTGACCCTCTGACAGTGCAGCACTCCCTCAGTACTGACCCTCTGACAGTGCAGCACTCCCTCAGTACTGACCCTCTGACAATGCGGCACTCCCTCAGTACTGACCCTCTGACAGGGCGGCACTTCCTCAGTACTGACCCTCTGACAGTGCAGCACTCCCTCAGTACTGACCCTCTGACAGTGCGGCACTCCCTCAGTACTGACCCTCTGACAGTGCAGCACTCCCTCAGTACTGACCCTCTGACATTGCAGCACTCCCTCAGTACTGACCCTCTGACAGTGCAGCACTCCCTCAATACTGACCCTCTGACAGTGCAGCACTCCCTCAGTACTGACCCTCTGACAGTGCAGCACTCCCTCAGTACTGACCCTCTGACAGTGCTGCACTCCCTCAGTACTGACCCTCTGACAGTGCAGCACTCCCTCAATACTGACCCTCTGACAGTGCAGCACTCCCTCAGTACTGACCCTCTGACAGTGCAGCACTCCCTCAGTACTGACCCTCTGACAGTGCGGCACTCCCCCAGTACTGACCCTCTGACAGTGCTGCACTCCCTCAGTACTGACCCTCTGACAGTGCGGCACTCCCTCAGTACTGACCCTCTGACAGTGCGGCACTCCCTCAGTACTGACCCTCTGACGATGCAGCCCTCCCTCAGGACTGACCCTCTGACAGTGCGGCACTCCCTCAGTACTGACCCTCTGACAGTGCGGCACTCCCTCAGTACTGACCCTCTGACAGGGCAGTGGGTTTGTTTGTTCAGGTCGCTGGGGTGCCGATGAGCCTCAGCCGATACCCTTAGAAATTGAAAGGAAATTAATTTGCTTCTTGAATCTGAAGGGAAGGGAAATATCCTGTTTTGAGATTGACAAACTCCGTAACTGCCATGAAATTGAATTTGACAAATAGTCCATTCACCTACCCTTAAAATTTGTATGTATTTTGCTCCAGATTCGGTTGTCTGGTTAATACAACAAGTTAATAGTTTTGGGTCTTCTGGCACTGGCTCCTTGTTTAATATCTAACAATGAGATGTTCACGTCTGGTCACTTCCTGGTGTCTTTTGGTTGAGATGTTAACCTGACGCCCCAGCTGCCTGTGCGAGTGGACGGTTACGTTCCCACAGCAGTATTTCGAAGGAGCATGGGAGTTATCGCTGGTGTCTTTATCCATTAATCAACATCATTAATACAAACATACATCAGATCATTATTGCACTGCTGTGTGGGGAAACGTACTGTGTCCAAATTAGCTGCTGCATACTTGAAAATGTAATTAATTGGCATTACTACTGACGAGGTTTGTCTTTCCGAACCCACATGCTGTTTTTCCCCCCCCGAGTGGGGCCTGGAGTTAACAATCTTGGAATTTCACTGGGATTTCTATTCTCTTTTTCAACTATTCTGCTGACAGGAATGTTCAACTTGGCCTAAAATGGGGCAAATCTACTCCTTCAATTTGTTCTGAATACCAGGTTTGAACCATAAAATCCAGTGAATTAGTGGGACTTGTGATTTTCAGCTCACCTGAGCTCTCGTCAGCTGCATGAGGAACAGGCAACATTCCTCGGCGCGGTGCTGCACACTGAATAAAAACAATCCAATTCTCCTGTTTCCTCGGTAATGGATTGTCATCTTGAACTTTACTCTTTACAAATGTGAGGTAATGCATTTTGGAAGGGCTAATGCAGGTAGGGAATATACAGTGAATGGTAGAACCCTCAAGAGTATTGAAAGTCAAAGAGATCTAGGAGTACAGGTCCACAGGTCATTGAAAGGGGCAACACAGGTGGAGAAGGTAGTCAAGAAGGCATACGGCATGCTTGCCTTCATTGGACGGGGCATTGAGTATAAGAATTGGCAAGTCATGTTGCAGCTGTATAGAACCTTAGTTAGGCCACACTTGGAGTATAGTGTTCAATTCTGGTCGCCACACTACCAGAAGGATGTGGAGGCTTTAGAGAGGGTGCAGAAGAGATTTACCAGAATGTTGCCTGGTATGGAGGGCATAAGCTATGAGGAGCGATTGAATAAACTCGGTTTGTTCTCTCTGGAACGAAGGAGGTTGAGGGGCGACCTGATAGAGGTCTACAAAATTATGAGGGGCATAGACAGAGTGGATAGTCAGAGGCTTTTCCCCAGGGTAGAGGGGTCAATTACTAGGGGGCATAGGTTTAAGGTGAGAGGGGCAAGGTTTAGAGTAGATGTACGAGGCAAGTTTTTTACGCAGAGGGTAGTGGGTGCCTGGAACTCGCTACCGGAGGAGGTAGTGGAAGCAGGGACGATAGGGACATTTAAGGGGCATCTTGACAAATATATGAATAGGATGGGAATAGAAGGATACGGACCCAGGAAGTGTAGAAGATTGTAGTTTAGTCGGGCAGTATGGTCGGCGCGGGCTTGGAGGGCCGAAGGGCCTGTTCCTGTGCTGTACATTTCTTTGTTCTTTGTTCTTTGTTCTTTTGAGGAGGGAGTTTCATTTGGAATTTGTAAACTGCACATGTAGCTTCTGCCTGGGCTGCCTGAAGCAGTGCACCCTGCAGTTATCCACATCTATTTTGAAGGGGAGCTGACGAATTTGAAAGATATTACCCATGGAACAATACAATTGAATAATGTTCTGGAGCTTCAGAATTCTGTGCAGACCCGTCTCCACCCCACAGCAAGCCTGAGGTCGGCAGTGGGGAAAATTCTAGAATCTACTATCAAAGGGTTTTATAGCTGAGCAGTTAGAAAATAGTAGCAGGGTCGGACAGAGCCTGCATTTATAAAGGGGAAATCATGTTTGACAAATTTACTGGAATTCTTCGAGGATGTCATTAGTAGGGTTGATGAGGGAGAGCGAGTGGATGTGGTATATTTGGATTTTCAGAAGGCTTCTGACCAAGTCCTACATTCAGGGCAGCACGGTAGCATAGTGGCTAGCACAATGGCTTCACAGCGCCAGGGTCCCAGGTTCGATTCCCAGCTCGGGTGACTGCCTGAGCGGAGTTTGCACTTTCTCCCCGTGTCTGCGTGGGTTTCCTCCGGGTGCTCCGGTTTCTTCCCACAGTCCTATGATGCGTAGGTTAGGTGGATTGGCCATGATAAATTGCCCTTGGGTTAGATGGAGTTGCTGGGTTACAGGGATCGGGTGGAGACGAGGACTTAAGTAGGGTGCCCTTTCCAAGAGCCGGTGCAGACTCGATGGGCCGAATGGCCTCTGTCTGCATTGTAAATTCTATGAAAATTCTATAAGAGATTAGCGTGTAAAATTAAAGCGCATGGGATTTGGAATAGTGTATTGAGATCGATGGAAAACTGGTTGGCCAACAGGAAGTGTGAGGTAACAGGTCTTTTTCCGATTTGAGGCAGTGACTGTGAGGTACCACGGACTGGTACCGGGACCCCAACTATTCACAATATATATAAATGATTTAAATGATCCTGGGAGTGTGGACAGTGTCTGCCAGTGACACTGGGAGCTTGTGCAGGAGCCTCTGCAGTGCCAGGCCTGGAACGCCAGCAGTGCCGGACCGTGTGACTGGGAGCGTCGGCAGTACCGGCCCGTGAGTCCGGGAACATCAGCAGGGCCGGACCGTGTGACCGGGAGCGTCAGCAGTGTTCACCTGTGTGACCGGGAGCGTCGTCAGTGCTCACCTGTGACCGGGAGCTTCGGCAGTGCCCACCTGTGACCGGGAGTGTCGGCAGTGCTTACCTGTGACCGGGAGCGTCAGCAGTGCCCACCTGTGACAGGGAGCGTCGGCAGTGCCCACCTGTGACAGGGAGCGTCGGCAGTGCCCACCTGTGACAGGGAGCGTCGGCAGTGCCCACCTGTGACAGGGAGCGTCGGCAGTGCCCACCTGTGACAGGGAGCGTCGGCAGTGTCCACCTGTGACAGGGAGCGTCGGCAGTGCCCACCTTTGACAGGGAGCGTCGGCAGTGCTTACCTGTGACCGGGATCGTCGGCAGTGCTTAGCTGTGACCGGGAGCGTCAGCAGTGCCCACCTGTGTGACAGGGAGCGTCGGCAGTGTCCACCTGTGACAGGGAGCGTCGGCAGTGCCCACCTGTGACCGGGAGTGTCGGCAGTGTTCACCTGTGTGACTGGGAGCGTCGGCAGTGCCAACCTGTGACCAGGAGCGTGGGCGGTCTTCACCTGTGTGACCGGGAGCGTGGGCGGTCTTCACCTGTGTGACCGGGAGCGTGGGCTGTCTTCACCTGTGTGACCGGGAGCGTGGGCTGTCTTCACCTGTGTGACCGGGAGCGTGGGCAGTGCCCACCTGTGTGACCGGCAGCGGCGGCAGTGTTCACCTGTGTGACCGGGAGCGTCGGCAATGCCCACCTGTGACCGAGAGCGTGGGCTGTGCCCACCTGTGTGACCGGGAGCGTGGGCTGTCTTCACCTGTGTGACCGGGAGCGTGGGCGGTGTTCACCTGTGTGACCGGGAGCGTCGGCAGTGTTCACCTGTGTGACCGGGAGCGTCGGCAGTGTTCACCTGTGACCGGGATCGTCGGCAGTGCTCACCTGTGACCGGGAGCGTCGGCAGTGTTCACCTGTCTGACCGGGAGCGTCGGCAGTGCTCACCTGTATGACCGGCAGCGTCGGCAGTGCCCTCCTGTGACCGGGAGCCTCGACAGTTCCCACCTGTGACCGGGAGCGTCGGCAGTGTTCACCTGTATTCCCGAGAGCGTCGGCAGTGCCCACCTGTGACCGAGAGCGTTCGCAGTGCCCACCTGTGACCGGGAGCGTCGGCAGTGCCCACCTGTGACCGGGAGCATTGGCAGTGCCCACCTGTGACCGAGAGCGTTGGCAGTCCCCACCTGTGACCGGGAGCGTCAGCAGTGCTCACCTGTGACCGGGAGCGTTGGCATTGCCCACCTGTGAGACCGGGAGCGTTGGCAGTGCCCACCTGTGAGACCGGGAGCGTCGGCAGTGCTCACCTGTGACCGGGAGCGTCGGCAGTGCCAACCTGTATGACCGGGAGCGTCGGCAGTGCTCACCTGTATGACCGGGAGCGTCGGCAGTGCTCACCTGTGACCGGGAGCGTCGGCAGTGCTCACCTGTGACCGGGAGCGTCGGCAGTGTTCACCTGTGACCGGGAGCGTCGGCAGTGCTCACCTGTGACCGGGAGCGTCGGCAGTGCCCACCTGTGACCGGGAGCGTTGGCAGTGCCCTCCTGTGACCGGGAGCCTCGACAGTTCCCACCTGTGACCGGGAGCGCCGGCAGTGTTCACCTGTGTGACCGGGAGCGTCGGCAGTGCCCACCTGTGACCGGGAGCGTTTGCAGTGCCCACCTGTGACCGAGAGCGTTGGCAGTGCCCACCTGTGACCGGGAGCGTCGGCAGTGCCCACCTGTGACCGGGAGCGTTGGCAGTGCCCACCTGTGAGACCAGGAGCGTCAGCAGTGCCCACCTGTGACCGGGAGCGTCGGCAGTGCCCACCTGTGAGACCAGGAGCGTCGCCAGTGCCCACCTGTGAGACCGGGAGCGTTGGCACTGCTCATCTGTGACTGGGAGCGTCGGCAGTGCTCACCTGTGACCGGGAGCGTCGGCAGTGCTCACCTGTATGACCGGGAGCGTCGGCAGTGCCCTCCTGTGACCGGGAGCCTCGACAGTTCCCACCTGTGATCGGGAGCGTCGGCAGTGTTCACCTGTATTCCCGAGAGCGTCGGCAGTGCCCACCTGTGACCGAGAGAGTTGGCAGTGCCCACCTGTGACCGGGAGCGTTGGCAGTGCCCACCTGTGTGACCGGCAGCGTCGGCAGTGTTCACCTGTGTGACCGGGCGCGTCGACAGTGCCCACCTGTGACCGGGAGCGTTGGCAGTGCCCACCTGTGACCGGGAGCGTCAGCAGTGCCCACCTGTTACCGGGAGCGCGGCAGTGCCCACCTGTGAGACCGGGAGCGTCGGCAGTGCCCACCTGTGACCGGGAGCGTCGGCAGTGTTCACCTGTGACCGGGAGCGTCGGCAGTGCCCACCTGTGACCCGGAGTGTCGGCAGTGTTCACCTGTGACCGGGAGCGTCGGCAGTGTTCACCTGTGACCGGGAGCGTCGGCAGTGCCCACCGGTGACCGGGGGTGTCGGCAGTGTTCACCTGTGAGACCGGGAGCGAAAGCAATGACCACCTGTGACCGGGAGTGTCGGCAGTGTTCACCTGTGTGACCGGGAGCGTCAGCAGTGCCCACCTGTGACCTGGAGCGTCGGCAGTGCTCACCTGTGACCGGGAGCGTCGACAGTGTTCACCTGTGACCGGGAGCGTCGGCAGTGATCACCTGTGTGACCGGGAGCGTCGGCAGTGCCCACCTGTGACCGGGAGCGTTGGCAGTGCCCTCGTGTGACCGGGAGCCTCGACAGTTCCCACCTGTGACCGGGAGCGCCGGCAGTGTTCACCTGTGTGACCGGGAGCGTCGGCAGTGCCCACCTGTGACCGGGAGCGTTTGCAGTGCCCACCTGTGACCGAGAGCGTTGGCAGTGCCCACCTGTGACCGGGAGCGTCAGCAGTGCCCACCTGTGACTGGGAGCGTTGGCAGTGCCCACCTGTGAGACCAGGAGCGTCGGCAGTGCCCACCTGTGACCGGGAGCGTCGGCAGTGCCCACCTGTGAGACCGGGAGCGTCAGCAGTGCCCACCTGTGAGACCGGGAGCGTCGGCAGTGCTCATCTGTGACCGGGAGCGTCGGCAGTGCTTACCTGTGACCGGGAGCGTCGGCAGTGTTCACCTGTGTGACCGCGAGCATCGGCAGTGCTCACCTGTATGACCGGGAGCGTCGGCAGTGCCCTCCTGTGACCGGGAGCCTCGACAGTTCCCACCTGTGATCGGGAGCGTCGGCAGTGTTCACCTGTATTCCCGAGAGCGTCGGCAGTGCCCACCTGTGACCGAGAGAGTTGGCAGTGCCCACCTGTGACCGGGAGCGTCGGCAGTGTTCACCTGTGTGACCGGGAGCGTTGGCAGTGCCCACCTGTGTGACCGGGAGCGTTGGCAGTGCCCATCTGTGTGACCGGCAGCGTCGGCAGTGTTCACCTGTGTGACCGGGAGCGTTGGCAGTGCCCACCTGTGACCGGGAGCGTTGGCAGTGCCCACCTGTGACCGGGAGCGTCAGCAGTGCCCACCTGTGACCGGGAGCGCGGCAGTGCCCACCTGTGAGACCGGGAGCGTCGGCAGTGCCCACCTGTGAGACCGGGAGCGTCGGCAGTGCCCACCTGTGACCGGGAGCGTCGGCAGTGTTCACCTGTGACCGGGAGCGTCGGCAGTGTTCACCTGTGACCCGGAGCGTTGGCAGTGCCCACCTGTGATCGGGAGCATTGGCAGTGCCCACCTGTGACCGGGAGCGTCGGCAGTGCCCACCTGTGACCCGGAGTGTCGGCAGTGTTCACCTGTGAGACCGAGAGCGTTGGCAGTGTTCACCTGTGACCGGGAGCGTCGGCAGTGCTCACCTGTGACCTGGAGCGTCGGCAGTGTTCACCTGTGACCGGGAGCGTCGGCAGTGCTCACCTGTGACCGGGAGCGTCGGCAGTGCTCACCTGTGACCGGGAGCGTCGGCAGTGCTCACCTGTGACCGGAAGCGTCGGCAGTGTTCACCTGTGACCGGGAGCGTCGGCAGTGCCCACCGGTGACCGGGGGTGTCGGCAGTGTTCACCTGTGACCGGGAGCGTCGGCAGTGTTCACCTGTGAGCCCGGGAGCGAAAGCAATGACCACCTGTGACCGGGAGCGTCGGCAGTGTTCACCTGTGTGACCGGGAGCGTCAGCAGTGCCCACCTGTGACCGGGAGCGTCGGCAGTGCTCACCTGTGACCGGGAGCGTCGGCAGTGTTCACCTGTGACCGGGAGCGTCGGCAGTGCTCACCTGTGTGACCGGGAGCGTTGGCAGTGCCCACCTGTGACCGGGAGCGTTGGCAGTGCCCTTCTGTGACCGGGAGCCTCGACAGTTCCCACCTGTGACCGGGAGCGCCGGCAGTGTTCACCTGTGTGACCGGGAGCGTCGGCAGTGCCCACCTGTGACCGGGAGCGTTTGCAGTGCCCACCTGTGACCGAGAGCGTTGGCAGTGCCCACCTGTGACCGGGAGCGTCAGCAGTGCCCACCTGTGACCGGGAGCGTTGGCAGTGCCCACCTGTGAGACCAGGAGCGTCGGCAGTGCCCACCTGTGACCGGGAGCGTCGGCAGTGCCCAGCTGTGAGACCGGGAGCGTCGGCAGTGCCCACCTGTGAGACCGGGAGCGTCGGCAGTGCCCACCTGTGAGACCGGGAGCGTCGGCAGTGCTCATCTGTGACCGGGAGCGTCGACAGTGCTTACCTGTGACCGGGAGCGTCGGCAGTGTTCACCTGTGTGACCGGGAGCGTCGGCAGTGCTCACCTGTATGACCGGGAGCGTCGGCAGTGTCCTCCTGTGACCGGGAGCCTCGACAGTTCCCACCTGTGATCGGGAGCGTCGGCAGTGTTCACCTGTATTCCCGAGAGCGTCGGCAGTGCCCACCTGTGACCGAGAGAGTTGGCAGTGCCCACCTGTGACCGGGAGCGTCGGCAGTGTTCACCTGTGTGACCGGGAGCGTTGGCAGTGCCCACCTGTGTGACCGGGAGCGTTGGCAGTGCCCACCTGTGTGACCGGGAGCGTTGGCAGTGCCCACCTGTGTGACCGGCAGCGTCGGCAGTGTTCACCTGTGTGACCGGGCGCGTCGGCAGTGCCCACCTGTGACCGGGAGCGTCAGCAGTGCACACCTGTGACCGGGAGCGCGGCAGTGCCCACCAGTGAGACCGGGAGCGTCGGCAGTGCCCACCTGTGACCGGGAGCGTCGGCAGTGCTCACCTGTGACCGGGAGCGTCGGCAGTGTTCACCTGTGACCGGGAGCGTCGGCAGTGTTCACCTGTGACCGGGAGCGTCGGCAGTGCCCACCGGTGACCGGGGGTGTCGGCAGTGTTCACCTGTGACCGAGAGCGTTGGCAGTGTTCACCTGTGAGACCGGGAGCGTCGGCAGTGTTCACCTGTGAGACCGGGAGCGAAAGCAATGACCACCTGTGACCGGGAGTGTCGGCAGTGTTCACCTGTGTGACCGGGAGCGTCAGCAGTGCCCACCTGTGACCGGGAGTGTCGGCAGTGTTCACCTGTGACCGAGAGCGTTGGCAGTGTTCACCTGTGTGATCGGGAGTGTCGGCAGTGCCTACCTGTGACCGGGCGCGTTGGCAGTGTTCACCTGTGTGACTGGGAGCGTCGGCAGTGCCTACCTGTGACCGGGAGCGTCGGCAGTGTTCACCTGTGACTGGCAGCGTCGGCAGTGTTCACCTGTGACTGGGAGCGTCAGCAGTGTTCGCCTGTGACCGGGAGCGTTGGCAGTGCCCACCTGTGTGACCGGGAGCGTTGGCAGTGCCCACCTGTGTGACCGGCAGCGTCGGCAGTGTTCACCTGTGTGACCGGGCGCGTCGGCAGTGCCCACCTTGTGACCGGGAGCGTTGGCAGTGCCCACCTGTGACCGGGAGCGTTGGCAGTGCCCACCTGTGACCGGGAGCGTTGGCAGTGCCCACCTGTGACTGGGAGCGTCAGCAGTGCCCACCTGTGACCGGGAGCGCGGCAGTGCCCACCTGTGAGACCGGGAGCGTCGGCAGTGCCCACCTGTGACCGGGAGCGTCGGCAGTGTTCACCCGTGACCGGGAGCGTCGGCAGTGCCCACTTGTGACCCGGAGTGTCGGCAGTGTTCACCTGTGAGACCGAGAGCGTTGGCAGTGTTCACCTGTGACTGGGAGCGTCGGCAGTGTTCACCTGTGACCGGGAGCGTTGGCAGTGTTCACCTGTGACCGGGAGCGTCGGCAGTGCTCACCTGTGACCGGGAGCGTCGGCAGTGCCCACCGGTGACCGGGGGTGTCGGCAGTGTTCACCTGTGACCGGGAGCGTCGGCAGTGTTCACCTGTGAGACCGGGAGCGAAAGCAATGACCACCTGTGACCGGGAGCGTCGGCAGTGTTCACCTGTGTGACCGGGAGCATCAGCAGTGCCCACCTGTGACCGGGAGCGTCGGCAGTGCTCACCTGTGACCGGGAGCGTCGGCAGTGTTCACCTGTGACCGGGAGCGTCGGCAGTGCTCACCTGTGTGACCGGGAGCGTCGGCAGTGCCCACCTGTGACCGGGAGCGTTGGCAGTGCCCTCCTGTGACCGGGAGCCTCGACAGTTCCCACCTGTGACCGGGAGCGCCGGCAGTGTTCACCTGTGTGACCGGGAGCGTCGGCAGTGCCCATCTGTGACCGGGAGCGTTTGCAGTGCCCACCTGTGACCGAGCGTTGGCAGTGCCCACCTGTGACCGGGAGCGTCAGCAGTGCCCACCTGTGAGACCAGGAGCGTCGGCAGTGCCCACCTGTGACCGGGAGCGTCGGCAGTGCCCACCTGTGAGACCGGGTGCGTCGGCAGTGCCCACCTGTGAGACCGGGAGCGTCGGCAGTGCCCACCTGTGAGACCGGGAGCGTCGGCATTGCTCATCTGTGATCGGGAGCGTCGGCAGTGCTTACCTGTGACCGGGAGCGTCGGCAGTGTTCACCTGTGTGACCGGGAGCGTCGGCAGTGCTCACCTGTATGACCGGGAGCCTCGACAGTTCCCACCTGTGATCTGGAGCGTCGGCAGTGCCCACCTGTGACCGAGAGAGTTGGCAGTGCCCACCTGTGACCGGGAGCGTCGGCAGTGTTCACCTGTGTGACCGGGAGCGTTGGCAGTGCCCACCTGTGACCGGGAGCGTTGGCAGTGCCCACCTGTGACCGGGAGCGTTGGCAGTGCCCACCTGTGACCGGGAGCGCGGCAGTGCCCACCTGTGAGACCGGGAGCGTCGGCAGTGCCCACCTGTGACCGGGAGCGTCGGCAGTGTTCACCTGTGACCGGGAGCGTCGGCAGTGCCCACCTGTGACCCGGAGTGTCGGCAGTGTTCACCTGTGAGACCGAGAGCGTTGGCAGTGTTCACCTGTGACTGGGAGCGTCGGCAGTGTTCACCTGTGACCGGGAGCGTCGGCAGTGCTCACCTGTGACCGGGAGCGTCGGCAGTGTTCACCTGTGACCGGGAGCGTCGGCAGTGTTCACCTGTGACCGGGAGCGTCGGCAGTGCCCACCGGTGACCGGGGGCGTCGGCAGTGTTCACCTGTGACCGAGAGCGTTGGCAGTGTTCACCTGTGAGACCGGGAGCGTCGGCAGTGTTCACCTGTGAGACCGGGAGCGAAAGCAATGACCACCTGTGACCGGGAGTGTCGGCAGTGTTCACCTGTGTGACCGGGAGCGTCAGCAGTGCCCACCTGTGACCGGGAGTGTCGGCAGTGTTCACCTGTGACCGAGAGCGTTGGCAGTGTTCACCTGTGTGACCGGGAGTGTCGGCAGTGCCTACCTGTGACCGGGCGCGTTGGCAGTGTTCACCTGTGTGACCGGGAGTGTCGGCAGTGCCTACCTGTGACCGGGAGCGTCGGCAGTGTTCACCTGTGACTGGGAGCGTCAGCAGTGTTCACCTGTGACTGGGAGCATCGGCAGTGTTCACCTGTGTGACCGGGAGCGTCGGCAGTGCCCACCTGTGTAACCGGGAGCGTCGGCAGTGCCCACCTGTGACCGGGAGCGTCGGCAGTGCCCACCTGTGACCGGGAGCGTCGGCAGTGCCCACCGTGAGACCGGGAGCGTCTGCAGTGTTCACCTGTGACCGGGAGTGTCGGCAGTGTTCACCTGTGACCGAGAGCGTTGGCAGTGTTCACCTGTGTGACCGGGAGTGTCGGCAGTGCCTACCTGTGACCGGGCGCGTTGGCAGTGTTCACCTGTGTGACCGGGAGTGTCGGCAGTGCCTACCTGTGACCGGGAGCGTCGGCAGTGTTCACCTGTGACTGGGAGCGTCGGCAGTGTTCACCTGTGACTGGGAGCGTCAGCAGTGTTCACCTGTGACTGGGAGCGTCGGCAGTGTTCACCTGTGTGACCGGGAGCGTCGGCAGTGCCCACCTGTGTAACCGGGAGCGTCGGCAGTGCCCACCTGTGACCGGGAGCGTCGGCAGTGCCCACCTGTGACTGGGAGCGTCGGCAGTGCCCACCTGTGAGACCGGGAGCGTCTGCAGTGTTCACCTGTGTGACCGGGAGCGTCTGCAGTGTTCACCTGTGTGACCGGGAGCGTCTGCAGTGTTCACCTGTGTGACCGGGAGCGTCTGCAGTGTTCGCCTGTGTGACTGGGAGCGTCTGCAGTGCCCACCTGTGACCTGGAGCGTCCGCAGTGCTCACCTGTGACCGGGAGCGTCCGCAGTGTTCACCTGTGTGACTGGGAGCGTCTGCAGTGTTCATCTGTGTGACCGGGAGCATCGGCAGTGTTCACCTGTGACCGGGAGCGTCCGCAGTGTTCACCTGTGTGACTGGAAGCGTCTGCAGTGTTCATTTGTGTGACCGGGAGCATCGGCAGTGTTCACCTGTGACCGGGAGCGTCCGCAGTGTTCACCTGTGTGACTGGGAGCGTCTGCAGTGTTCACCTGTGTGACTGGGAGCGTCCGCAGTGTTCACCTGTGTGACTGGGAGCGTCTGCAGTGTTCACCTGTGTGACTGGGAGCGTCCGCAGTGTTCACCTGTGTGACTGGGAGCGTCTGCAGTGTTCATCTGTGTGACCGGGAGCATCGGCAGTGCCCACCTGTGACCGGGAGCGTCGACAGTGCCCACCTGTGACCGGGAGCGTCGGCAGTGCCAACCTGTGACCAGGAGTGTCGGCAGTGCCCACCTGTGTGACCGGGAGTGTCGGCAGTGTCTGTAACTCGCACTGTCTGTGGATGGGACGGTCTCTGGCTTTCCTCCTTCGAATGTTTCGGAACAGTTTAGGCCGTTGAGTTGAATTGTTCGAAGCAGTTTTCAGGGCCGAACCTGCATTAACATCTGCGAAACAGGAAACTTTGCCATTTACACAATGCACTTTGCAGGAGCTGACTTTGTTTGCCTGAGAACAAAGGCTGCTAACCCTCTGTGAAGCAACAAACAACTGAGATTTTAAAATAATCTTTCATGGAAAAAAACTATTTCTTTTGATTACGCACTTAAAATAAATCACTGGTTTCCTGATGGGTGACAATATTGGATGATGTGTCTTGATTATCTCTCACTGATCTTGCAAAAATGATGTGCTGTTTATTTATTTCTGTCCCTTTGCAAGATTGGACAGGAGGCGGCTATCGGTCCCATCCAGGCTACTCGGCCGGTCAGAGCGATTATGGCTGGTCATCATCGACCTCAATGTCATTTAGGAAAACAAAGGGGCGGGATTCTCTCTTTGGGAGACTATGTTCTTTCAAACACATTTGCATTTATTTACAGCCCCCCCCCCCCCCCTCCCCGTTGGCACACATCGTGGACCTCGCTCATGCGTCCTGCGGGGGTCGTGGCATCCCTCCGACGCCCAATACTCTGTTCCACTGAGGAACGCATTCCGGGCGTCTTGGAACAGATAATCCCACTTAGGTTGCTTTACGGGATTTCTATTTGTAGAAATAAGTTGTAGTTTTAAGGGGCTTTAGTTTAATGTTTGTGTCTGAAAGGGTAAAACCTGTAGTTAGATTCATGATGGACAAAGTGTTTTGATGTGTGAAGGTTGGCTGAGTTTCAAGTCTGCTTCTGTTGTGTTTGGCGAGGGTTACGGCGTGAGGTATCAATAAAAGCGAGCAGAACCATGCGGTTGTTGCTTAGCAACTGGGGGGCTCTTTTAAGGTAGGAAGGCTTTTGAGTTTAGTTTTTTAGCTGAATGTTTTTAGCTGCAGTTGGTTTAGAAAGCTAGAGAGGGACCATCTCTCTCACCTTAGCTATGAGAAAAGCCATACCAATGGTTAAGAAAACAAATGCAGATAGGTAAAGTCCATCTGATTGTGGAAACTAAAGAAGCCATAAGATAAGCCCATAAGACATAGGAGCAGAATTAGGCCACTCAGCCCATTGAGTCTGCTCTGCCATTCAATCAGGGCTGATATTTTTCTCATCTTCATTCCCCTGCCTTCTGCCCATAACCCTTGATCCTCTTATTAATCAAGCGAAGAGAAGTTTTCAAGAAGCCTGTGGATAGAAGTGCTAGAATGGAGAACGTGTCAGTAAAGACAGGCAGAGCTGAAAAGAAGGCTGAGTTGAAGAGACAGCTACAGTAACCAGAGTTAAAGTGGGAAAACAGACTTCAGAGGTAAATTAAACATTTTATGCCACCTTAATACAGTCTGGGAATCGATAGTTAAAGGAATTGTGAACAATTGGTGCAACAGCAAAATTCTGAAGGGGAGTTGTAAAACCTGGATGTTGGATTCCTTTTTAAAAGTGGAGTAGTTCGGGCGGCACATTGGCACACCCAAGTTCGGTCCCGTTTCCGGGTCACTGTCCATGTGGAGTTTGCACATTCTCCCCGTGTCTGCGTGGGTCTCACCCCCACAACCTAAAGATGTGCAGGGTAGGTGGATTGGCCACGCTAAATTGCCCCTTAATTGGAAAGAAAAGTGGAGCAGAAGCTTTATTTGAAAGAGTAGTTTTGAAACACTGGAATGGATTTGTAATGCAAACCGCTGAGGAAAAGCTTTGTTGTGAAAGAAGATTTTAAAGTGTTTCTTTTTAGGTGTGGAGTTTGGAATCTCTCATCGTGGGGAGGATTTTGAGGAGAAATCTTCAGATATTCACTTGGGTTCAGAGCAGAAAGTGTGTCTTACCACAGTCAACCTGTGTGGTTAAAAGGGACTGTGTGGACTCGGCCCCCTCCATGGTGCAGATGTGGAGCTTCAGCACCTTCCCGGCGAAGATCTTCTCCTCCTGCACAAACATGGCCCCCCCGGGGGTGAATCAAAACCCCTTATTCCGCCCTGTCAGTGGCCACCATGGCAGTCAGTCCGCCCAGCGGGCCCGGGCCCCTCTCACCCCCGCGCTCGATCCCACCAACCAGTGTGACCTTTCACCCGCCCTCCGCCGGGTTAGCCCGGTGCGCAGGCGCGCCGTGCGCGCAGTGCATTCTGGGTGTTGTAGTTCCCACACTTCAGCTTTTGCTGAGAGTGACTGGCTCCACAGACTTAATAATAATGATAATCGCTTTTTTGTCACAAGTAGGCTTCAATGAAGTTACGGTGAGAATCCCTAGTCGGCACATTCTGGCTCCTGTTCGGGGAGTCCGGTACGGGAATTGAACCCGCTCTGCTGCCATTGTTCTACATTACAAGCCAGCTGTTTAGCCTACTGTGCTAAACCAGCCCTGTAAAGGCGCAGGGCTTGCCAGTGTGCTTTCCAGCCAATTAAATACTTTTCAAATTGTACTCACTATTGTAACGTAGGAACCTTAGCAACCAATTTCTGCACAGCAAGCTCCCACCAACAGAAATAATAATAATTATCTTTATTGTCACAAGTAACACATTAACATTAACACTGCAGTGAAGTTACTGTGAAAATCCCCTTATCACCACGTTCCGGTGCCTTTTTGGGTACACGGAGGGAGAATTCAGAATGTCCAATTTACCTAACAAGCACATCTTTCGGGACATGTGGGAGGAACCCGGAGCACCCAGAGGAAACCCACACAGACACAGGGAGAACGTGCAGACTCCGCACAGACAGTGACCCAAGCCGGGTATTGAACCTGGGACCATGGCGCTGTGAAGCAACAGTGCTAACCACTGTGCTATTGTGTAGCCCCGAGACCAGATGATCTATTTTGTGTCATCGAATCACAGAATCTACACCACAGAAGGAGGCCATTCGGCCCATTGAGTCTGCACCGGCTCTTGGAAAGAGCACCCCACCTAATCCCACACCCCCACCCATCCCCGTAACCCAACCTAACCTTTTGGACACTAAGGGGCAATTTATCATGGCCAATCCACCTAACGTGCACATCTTTGGACCATGGGAGGAAACCAGAGCACCCGGAGAAAACCCACGCAGACATGGGGAGGAAGTGCAAACTCCCCACAGGCAGTCACCCGAGGGAGGAATTGAACCCGGGTCACTGGAGCTGTGAAGCAGCAGTGCTAACCATTGTGCTACCATGACACCATGTTGTTTGAAGGCTAAATATTGTGCAGGGCACCCCGATTAATTCCCCTTCCCTTCTTAGAAATAGTGACCATGTGTTCTGTAATAGCACCCTCTTGCGGCCATTTGTGTGTGGGTGCATATTAACCAAAACCAGAATAAACCTGGATAGAGCAGGGACAGGAATGGATGTTGCAGGTTCTGGGGTTTAGGTGTTTTAGTAAGTTCAGAGAAGGAGGCAAAAGAGGGGGAGGTGTGGCGCTGCTAGTCAAGAGCAGTATTACGGTGGCGGAGAGGATGCTAGATGGGGACTCTTCTTCCGAGGTAGTATGGGCTGAGGTTAGAAACAGGAAAGGAGAGGTCACCCTGTTGGGAGTTTTCTATAGGCCTCCAAATAGTTCTAGGGATGTAGAGGAAAGGATGGCGAGGATGATCCTGGATAAGAGCGAAAGTAACAGGGTAGTTATTATGGGAGACTTTAACTTTCCAAATATTGACTGGAAAAGATATAGTTCGAGTACATTAGATGGGTTGTTTTTTGTACAGTGTGTGCAGGAGGGTTTCCTGACACAATATGTTGACAGGCCAACAAGAGGCGAGGCCACGTTGGATTTGGTTTTGGGTAATGAAAAAAAAAGGGACTGTGTGTTATTGAGACCATTGTAGCTTAAGAGGCACTTAGTAACTCATGTTAAAAAAATGCAGTAAAAGTTACAGTCTATTGAACCAAGGTACATTCTGGATCCTTGACGTCCAGTTATAACATCAACTGGGATCGGAACACCCACCTCCCTTTCTCATTAGTATCCAGAAATCTATTGATTTCAGACTTGAACACGCTGACTCATCGAGCTTCCACAGCCCCCGGGGCAGAGGATTCCAAAGATTCCTTACCCTCTGGGTGAATAAATTCCTCTTCATCTCAGCCTTCAAGCCCCCTTATTGTCCCTAGCTTTCTCTCTGAATGCATTTCGTAACCTGCGTGCTGTGCTCTGTGAATCCTGACACCAATGATCGTGATTTGATGAAGGATCTCTCGTTAGTGATCCATGTGGAGTGATAACCACACCTTCGATCGTGCTCTTGCCTTAATAATAATAATCTTTGTTGTCACAAGTAGGCTTACATTAACACTGCAATAGAACATAGAATTTGCAGTGCAGAAGGAGGCCATTTGGCCCATCGAGTCTGCACCGGCCGCCTCCACCCTATCCCCGTAACCCAGTAACCCCACTCAACCTTTTGGACACTAAGGGCAATTTAACACGGCCAGTCCACTAACCTGCACATCTTTGGACTGTGGGAGGAAACCGGAGCACCCGGAGGAAACCCACGCACACAAGGGGAGGATGTGCAGACTCCGCACAGACAGTGACCCAGCGGGGAATCGAACCTGGGACCCTGGAGCTGTGAAGCAAATGTGCTACCATGAAACAGAAGGCACTGGGTTCCAACCCTCTGCAGAGACGTCAGCACCAAGATTTGAATGGGAGCAGGTGGAGGCCATTCGGCCCATCAGCCTGTCTTGCTATTCAATGAGAATATGGCTGACCTGTGACCAAGCCCACCTTTTCCCCATATCTCTTAATGCCTTCGTTTTTAAAAAATCTCTCCGTCTCTGATTTAAAATAAGCAATTGATCAAGTTCCAATTTGCAAAAGATAATTCCAAACTCCTGCCACTGTGTGTGTGTCTGTGTGTGTGTGTGTGTGTAGGTGGGTGTATGTGTGGGTGTGTGCGCGTGGGTGTGTAGGTGTGTGTGTGTGGGTGTAGAGGACTTTCTTCATTTCACAAAGGTCTGGCTCTAATTTCTAGGCTATGTCCCGTGGACCCAGTTTCCTCAACCTTCAGATTGTGGCTGAGCCGCCTCCTGCAGCACTGCGGGAAAGCTGCACTGTCGCAGGTGGCGTCTTTCGGGTGAAACATGCACCTGCTCACTGTGGCACTATTTCAAAGAGCAGAAGGTGAGTTCCCCCTGGTGGCCCAACCAATATTTATCCTTCAACCAACATCACAAAAATTTCCGTGTATGGGAGCTTCCTGTGTGCAATTTGGTTGCAGTGTTTTCTGTGTTGGTCCAAGGAAACCAAAGAGCTCCAACGTGACTGGTCCATGTTTAAGAACTCAGCGACCAACTTAGAACATAATAAGAACTAGGAGCTAGGCCATCTGGCCCCTCGAGCCTGCTCCACCATTCAGTGAGATCATGGCTGATCTTTTGTGGACTCAGCTCCACTTTCCGGCCCGAACACCATAACCCTTAATCCCTTTATTCTTCAAAAAACTATCTATCTTTATCTTAAAAACATTTAATGAAGGAGCTTCTACTGCTTCACTGGGCAAGGAATTCCATAGATTCACAACCCTTTGGGTGAAGAAGTTCCTCCTAAACTCAGTCCTAAATCTACTTCCCCTTATTTTGAGGCTATGCCCCCCTAGTTCTGCTTTCACCCGCCAGTGGAAACAACCTGCCCGCATCTATCCAATCTATTCCCTTCATAATCTTATATGTTTCTATAAGATCCCCCCTCATCCTTCTAAATTCCAACGAGTACAATCCCAGTCTACTCAACCTCTCCTCGTAATCCAACCCCTTAAACTCTAGGATTAACCTAATGAATCTCCTCTGCACACCCTCCAGTGCCAGTACGTCCTTTCTCAAGTAAGGAGACCAAAACTGAACACTATTCCAGGTGTGGCCTCACTAACACCTTATACAATTGCAGCATAACCTCCCTAGTCTTAAACTCCATCCCTCTAGCAATGAAGGACAAAATTCCATTTGCCTTCTTAATCACCTGTTGCACCTGTAAACCAACTTTTTGCGACTCATGCACTAGCACACCCAGGTCTCTCTGCACAGCAGCATGTTTTAATATTTTATCATTTAAATAATCCCTTTTGCTGTTATTCCTACCAAAATGGATAATCTCACATTTGTCAACATTGTATTCCATCTGCCAGACCCTAGCCCATTCACTTCGCCTATCCAAATCCCTCTGCAGACTTCCAGTATCCTCTGCACTTTTTGCTTTACCACTTATCTTAGTGTCGTCTGCAAACTTGGACACATTGCCCTTGGTCCCCAACTCCAAATCATCTATGTAAATTGTGAACAGTTGTGGGCCCAACACTGATCCCTGAGGGACACCACTAGCTACTGATTGCCAACCAGAGAAACACCCATTAATCCTCACTCTTTGCTTTCTATTAATTAACCAATCCTCTATCCATGCTACTACTTTACCCTTAATGCCATGCATCTTTATCTTATGCAGTAACCTTTTGTGTGGCACCTTGTCAAAGGCTTTCTGGAAATCCAGATATACCACATCCATTGGCTCCCCGTTATCTACTGCACTGGTAATGTCCTCAAAAAATTCCACTAAATTAGTGAGGCACGACCTGCCCTTTATGAACCCATGCTGCGTCTGCCCAATGGGACAATTTCCATCCAGATGCCTCGCAATTTCTTCCTTGATGATAGATTCCAGCATCTTCCCTACTACCGAAGTTAAGCTCACTGGCCCATAATTACCCGCTTTCTGCCTACCTCCTTTTTTAAACTTAAATGAGTATGCCCCCACCGTCACAGACTTCATCAGCAAATGTGTGGACGACTGCGTGCCAAAGAAAGCAGTACGTGCGTTCCCCAACCGGAAACCATGGCTCAATCGTGAGATTGACTCCCTACTGAAGGACAGATCTGAGGCGTTCAAGTCAGACGACCCTGACCTATACAAGAAATCCAGGTACGACCTCCGCAAAGCCATCCAAGATGCCAAGAGGGAATATCAGACTAAGCTGGAGTCACAGACGAGCGTTACAGACTCGCGTCGGTTGTGGCAAGGCCTAAACAACATAACGGACTACAAAGCGAAGCCGAGCAGTATCTCCAGCAGCAGCGCACCCTTCCCTGCTGAACTCAATGCATTCTATGCTCAGTTCGAGCAGGAAACCAACGGTCCGCTGTCGAGTGCCCCAACAGCCCATATCACACACACGCCATCACAGCTTCCAAAGTCAGATCGGCTTTCCTAAAAGTGAACCCTCGGAAGGCGACGGGCCTGGACGGGATCCCTGGTCGTGCACTCAGAGCCTGCACGGACCAGCTGGCAGATGTTTGCGGACATCTTTAACCTGTCTTTACTCCGCTCCGAGGTCCCCACCTGCTTCAAGAAGACCACCATCCCACCGGTGCAAAAGAAGAACCTGACAATGACTACCGTCCGGGGGCCCAGATATCAGGCGTAATGAAGTGCTTCAAGAGGTTGGTCATGAAGCGCATCAACTCCATACTCCCAGAAAACGCCTTGATCCACAGCAATTTGCGTATGATCACAACCAGTCCACAGCAGACGCCATTTCCCTGGCCCTAAACTCATCCCTAGAGCGTCTTGACAACAAAGACTCTTACATCAGACTCCTATTTATTGACTACAGCTCCGCCTTCAACACCATAATCCCAGCCAAGCTCATATCAAAGCTCCAAAACCTAGGACTTGGCTCCTCAATCTGCAACTGGATCCTCGACTTTCTGACCCACAGACCACAATCGGTAAGAATAAACAACACTTCCTCCAAAATAGTACTCAATACCGGGGCCCGCAAGGCTGCGTACTTAGCCCCCTACTATACTCCCTGTACAGACGACTGCGCGGCAAAATTTGGTTCCAATTCCATCTATACGTTTGCTGACGACACGACCATAGTGGGCTGGATCTCGAATATCAAGGAATACAGGAGGGAGATAGAGAACCTAGTGGAGTGGTACAGCGACAACAATCTCTCCCTCAATGCCAGCAAAACTAAAGAGCTGGTCATTGACTTCAGGAAGCAAAGTACTGTACACACCCCTGTCAGCATCAACGGGGCCGAGGTGGAGATGGTCGACAGCTTCAAATTCCGAGGGGTGCACAAAATCTGTCCTGGTCCACCCACGTCGACGCTACCACCAAGAAAGCACAACAGCGCCTATACTTCCTCAGGAAACTAAGGAAATTTGGCATGTCCACATTAACTGTTACCAACTTTGACACATGCACCATAGAAAGCATCCTATCGGGCTGCATCACAGCCTGGTATGGCAACTGCTCGGCCCAAGACCACAAGAAAGTTCAGAGAGTCATGAACACCGCCCAGTCCATCACACGAACCTGCCTCCCATCCATTGACTCCATCTACACCTCCCACTGCCTGGGGAAAGCGGACAGCATAATCAAAGATCCCTCCCACCCGGCTTACTCACTCGTCCAACTTCTTCCATCGGGCAACAGATAAAAAGTTTGAGAACACACACAAACAGACTCAAAAACAGCTTCCCCGCTGTTACCAGACTCCTAAACAACCCTCTTATGGACTGACCTGATTAACACTATACCCTGTCTGCTTCACCCGATGCCGATGTCTATGTATTTACATTGTGTACCTTGTGTTTCCCTATTGTGTATTTTTATTTTATTTTCTGTCATGTACTTAATGATCTGTTGAGCTGCTCGCAGAAAAATATTTTTCACTGTACCTCGGTACACGTGACAATAAACAAATCCAATCCAATGTTATAACAGCGACAACACTAAGCATTTCATTGGCGTGAAGCACATTGGGACTGCCTGAAGTTGTTCCTGATATCTGTATTGTAATAATTCTCTTCACACAGTGGAATAACAAAGAAGTCTTACAGCACCAAGTTAAAGTTCAGCAGGTTTATTTGGAATCAGTCGCTTTCGGAGTGTAGCTCCTTCACCAGTTGGACTTTAACCTGCAATTGTAAGACTTCTTACTGTGCCTGCCGCGTCCAGCGCCTGCATCTCTCCACCATGCAATAACGGAGGCCTCCAGCTCAGCTGAGCGATTAATTTTAGACACGAGGCTGTTTACTTTTCTACCCTCTGTGTTGTCAAAGTGGCTGGTCTGGTTGGAAATTGTAAACGAGAGAGGCTAGCTTTTATATTCTGCTTTTCACTACCCCTGCACATCTCCAAGCTCTTCCCAGCCAATCGGGTTTTAACATTTAGTCAGGGTTCTAATGTAGGAAACATGAAACACAATAATAGCAGACCTTAGTTGGAGATTTGAAATGTATCCAGTTTATCTTTTTCTAATTGAATGGCGTTAAATGGAAATCTCAATGTCCAACATCTTGGTTGTAAATGAAGTTGTCATGTTCGAGGCAGGGTTTCAGAGTCTGGCACTCACTTATCAGCAGTGGCAGAATGTCACACTGCGCTCACTTGCTCTTTGTGTGTTTAAATCTGTAGATATTCTTAGAACAGCTTGTGAGTGTCTGGTATCCTTCAGCCAGTCTCCCAAGCAATAATACCAACTTTTAAAATAAAGCGTCATTTCCACACGAGGGGCGACGTTTGTTTCTAACTGCGTTTGGGGGTGATGGTGGTAACGGAACAGAGAAGGAATATTACAGGAACTGAGCGATGGTAAAGCCAGGTGTCCCCTTCCCTCGCATTCCCCCACCGAGAGTTCAACCTCAGTGCCAGGACTGCAGACTGATCATGTTTAGGGCCAATCAGGAGCTGAGTGTAACAGTTTAGCCACAATCTCTCTGCGCTGCCAGCTTTATAAAGCTCAAGCTGCTGCTTCAGTCGAAAACAGTGTCGCACCAACATTTGATAAAGGCACCCACTTGATCAGTAATCTGACATCTTGCAATTGCGCAGGGCACAGTTTCTGGAGATGGGCACGTATAATCCAGCTCGCGTCATATTTTTCTTGGCCCACGTCATTTCATTTCTTTTTTATTGCCATTTCAAACAACGTAGAAATGTATTCTTGTTACAGGGCACGTCAATAATTAAACAGCCAGCATCCGTATACGCACGATGAATTAAATGGTTCCAGTTGAGCTGTAACTGTTGTGATGCTGAATCCTGTTAAACTGCAAGAACAGCTTCAATAATTTGAGGCTTGTGTCTGGTCATTTTGCAAGTGATGTGCACAACATTTCTACAAGGCCCCTACAGGGTTGGCGAATGGGCCTAGTTTTTTAATAATCTTTATTAGTGTCACACGTAGCCTTACATTAACATTGTAATGAAGTTACTGTGAAAATCCCCATGTGCTAACCACTGTACTACCATCAAATCCTTTGTCATCCAGGGTACTGTAGCTTTGGATACCTCGTATTTATTTCTCATGGGTATGTACCTAGCTTGCACCCTATTCATCTCCTTTGAAGGTCTCCTGTTTTCATCCACTGTTTTAGCCACCAAAATGGGTTTCCAATCATTGAACTGCTCCAGTTCAACTTTTAGACCCCTAAAATGTGCCCTTTTCCAGTCTGGGATCTTAATCCATGACTGATTTTTATCCTTTTCCAACTGATTAATGAATCGCATTATATTATGATCACTGCTTCCCAATGACTCCCCCACTCTGACGTTCTCCACGTGCCCTGCCTCATATCCTAGGACCAGATCCAGCACAGCTTGCCCCCTGGCAGGACTGGCAATGTACTGTTCCAGAAAGGTCCCCTGCAGGAATTTCACCCCTGCTGTGACCCACACTCTACCCGTTTGCCAGTCTACCTTGGGTAATTGCAATCCCCATCTATCACAGCTCTACTTGCCCTGCAGGTTCCCATCATCTGCCGACAAAAATGTTCTCTTCCACTTCCTCCCCACTATTTGGAGGTCTATAGTAAAGACCAAACAAGACCATCGCTCCCTTCCTGTTTCTCACCTCCAACCATATAGATTCTAATTCAGCAACTGCATCTCGTTCAAGAGCCCTGATACTATCTGTGAGTGAGACTGCTCCACCACCTCCCTTTTTACCCACCCTGTTCCAGCTACAAACCGCATAACCCAGGATAGTAAGTATCCAGTCCTGTTCTGGCTTGAGCTATGTTTCTGTCAATGCTACTGTATCACATGTCCAGAGCAATTTCTGCTTCCAGTTCCTCAATTTTGTTCACTCCGTGCATTTACATACATACAATTTAACCTGCCGTACCACTTTCTTGCTAGGGAGGCGACCATTTCTTTGTTCACTGTCCAACACTCAAGCCTTCACTAATTTCCATTTCTTTATTCTCCATCTTCTCCCATTTGCTCTCACTGGTACTTATAAAGAGCGGCATGGTAGATGCATCTGTTCATGACAGTATTGGTAGAAGTGACCACATCACAGTCCTTGTGGAGACAAAGTCCTGTCTTTCACATTGAGGATACCCTCCATAGTGTTGTGTGGCACTACCACCGTGCTAAATGGGATAGACTTCCAGCAACTCAAGACTCATAAGGCGCTGTAGGCCATCAGCAGAAGCAGAATTGTACTCAACTGCAATCTGTAACCTCGTGGCCCGGCATATCCCCCACTCTACGGTTACCACCAAGCCAGGGGATCAACCTTGGTTCAATGAAGAGTGCAGGAGAGCGTGCCAGGAGCAACATCAGGCATGCCGAAAAATGAGGTGTCTACCTGGTGAAGCTACAACACAGGACTACTTGTGTGCCAAACAGCATAAGCAGCAAGTAACAGAACCAAGCGATTCCACAACAAACGTATCAGATCTAAGCTCTGCAGTGCTGCCACATCCAGCCGTGAATGGCTGTGGACAATTAATGAACTCGCCGGATCCGGGAGGAGGCTCCACAAATATCCCCATCCTCACTGATGCAAAAGACAAGACTGAGGCATTCACAACAGTCTTCAGCCAGAAGTGCCGAGTGGATGATCCATCTCGGTCTCCTCCGGAGGTCCCAGCATCACAGATGTCAGTCTTCAGCCAACACGATTCACTCCACTTGACATCCAGAAATGGCTGAAGGGACTGGATACTGCAAAGGCTCTGGGCCCTGACAATATTCCAGCAACAGTACTGAAGACTTGGACTCCAGAACTTGCTACACCCCTAACCAAGCTGTTCCAGTACAGCTATAACACTGGCATCTACCCGGCAATGTGGAAAATTGCCCAGGTGTGTCCTGTACACAAGAAACAGGACAAATCCAACCCAGCCGATTACCGCCCTATCAGTCTGCTCTCCATCATCAGCAAAGTGATGGAAGGAGTCATTAACAGTGCTCTCCAGCGGCACTTACTCAGCAATAACCTGCTCACAGACGCTTAGTTTGGGTTCCGCCAGGGTCACTCAGCTCCTGACCTCATTACAGCCTTGGCTCAACCATGGACAAAAGAGCCGAATGCCAGAGGTGAGGTGTGAGTGACTGCCCTCGACATCAAGGCAGCATTTGACTAAGTATAGCATCAAGGAGCCCTAGCTAAACTAGAGTCAATGGGAATCAGGGGGAAAACTCTCCGCTGGTTGCAGTTATACCCGGCACAAAGGAAGATGGTTCTGGTGGTTGGAGGTCAATCATCTCAGCTCCAGGACATCACTGCAGGAGTTCCTCAGGGTGGTGTTCTCGGCCCCAACCATCTTCAGCTGCTTCATCAATGACCTCCCTTCCATCATAAGGTCAGAAGTGGGGATGTTTGCGGGTGACTGCACAATGTTCAGCACCATTCGCGACGACTCAGATAATGAAGCAGTCCCTGTCCAACTGCAGCAAGACCTGGACAATATCCAGGCTTGGGCTGACAAGTGGCAAGTTAGATTCTTGCCACAAGTGCCAGGCAATGACCATCTCCTACAAGAGAGGATCTAACCATCGCTCCTTAACATTCAATGGCATCACCATAGCTGAATCCCCCACAATCAACATCCTGGGGGTTACCATTGATCAGAAACTGAACTGGACCCAGCCACATTAATACTGTGGCTACCGGGGCAGGTCAAAGGCTTGGAATCCTACAGTGAGTAACTCCCCTCCTGACACCGCAAAGCCTGTCTATCATCTACAAGGCACAAGTCAGGAGTGTGATGGAATACTCTCCACTTGCCTGGATGAGTGCAGCTCCAACAACACTCAAGAAGCTTGACACCATCCAGGACAAAGCTACCAGCTTGATTGCTCCCCCTTCCACAAACATTCAAACCCTCCACCACCGACGAACAGTAGCAGCCGTGTAGTGCAGTAAGTAAACCAAGGTTCCTTAGATGGCACCTTCCAAACCCACAACCATTACCATCTAGAAAGACGAGCAGCAGATACCTGGGAACCCCATCACCTGGAGGTTCCCCTCCAAACTCACTCACCATCCTGACTTGGAAATATATCGGCGTTCCTTCATTATAGTTGGAGCAACATCCTGGAACTCTCTTCCTAACAGCACTGTGGATGTACCTACACATCAGGGACTGCAGCGGTTCAAGGAGGCAGCTCACCACCACCTTCAAGAGCGGACTATACGGTCAATGGAAGAGTCCTGGAGAAAATTGATGTACAAAGAGATCTGGGAGTTCAGGTCCATTGTACCCTGAAGGTGGCAACGCAGGTCGATAGAGTGGTCAAGAAGGCATACAGCATGCTTTCTTCCTTCATCGGAAGGGGTATTGAGTACAAGAGTCAGCAGGTCATGTTACAGTTGTATAGGACTTTGGTTAGGCCACATTTGGAATACTGTGTGCTGTTCTGGTCGCCACATTACCAGAAGGATGTGGATGCTTTAGAGAGGGTGCAGAGGAAGTTCACCAGGATGTTGCCTGGTATGGAGGGTGCTAGCTATGAAGAAAGGTTGAGTAGATTAGGATTGCTTCCATTGGAAAGACGGAGATTGAGGTGGGAACCTGATTGAGGTCTACAAAATTATGAGAGGTATGGACAGGGTGGATAGCAACAAGCTTTTTCCAAGAGTGGGGGTGTCAATTACAAAGGGTCATGATTTCAAGGTGAGGGGGGGAAAGTTTAAGGGATATGTGCGTGGAAAGCTTTTTACGCAGAGGGTGGTGGGTGCCTGGAACGCTTTGCCAGCGGAAGTGGTAGAGGCGGGCACGATAGCGTCAGTTAAGATGCACCTGGACAGATATATGAACGGGCGGGGAACAGAGGGAAGTAGATCCTTGGAAAATAGGCGACAGGTTTAGATAAAGGATCTGGAACGGCGCAGGCTGGGAGGGCCGAAGGGCCTGTTCCTGTGCTGTAATTTTCTTTGTTTTTTGTTTTTTGTTCTGAAGGGCAACTAGGGATGGGCAATAAATGCTGGGCCTAACCAGCCACACCCACATCCCGGAAATGAATTTTAAAAAACGAAAGTATAATAATGAAAATAACATGGTTTGACCACTAAGTGATTTGCTCAATTTGTAGTCAGTAAGAATACAGGAAGGTGGCATAAAGTTTTATTCTGAAAGGTGATAAAGGATATGAAGTTTTGTTTGTGGTTGAAAATGAATGAGCTGTGGGTGTATTCACATTTTATAAATGTTTTTCTTCCCAAAGGTTATACAGAATATTTTGGACAATGAACGGGATTATGCAAAGGAGCTACAGGTCCTACTCAACACGTACCTGCGGTCACTGCAGGCCAATGACAAGTTAGTATTTTTTACTCCCCAGAGTTTATGCAAACTATTTAGCACAATTAACGAGATTATGCAAAGCAGTATCCGGTTCTTATTGGACAACTATCCAAACTTGCACCAACCCCTCCCCCCTCTTCCCCCCCCCCGTGCTCACTGACCAAGTTCTCATTCTCTTTTTTTTAAATCCCACCCTGTGATCACCTCTCCCTATCGCAGAAACCCCTCCCAGCTCCACAACCCTCCAAGATACCTGAGCTCCCCCCCTCCCCCAATCCGGGCCTGCAGTGACTCCATGATTTTCACTGTTGGTTGTGCCTTTCGCTGTCTGAGCTCTAACCTCTGGAACACCATCCCTGTCCCTCCCTCCCTGCCCCACTCCCTCCCTGCCCCACTCCCTCCCTGCCCCACTCCCTCCCTGCCCCACTCCCTCCCTGCCCCACTCCCTCCCTGCCCCACTCCCTCCCTGCCCCACTCCCTCCCTGCCCCACTCCCTCCCTGCCCCACTCCCTCCCTGCCCCACTCCCTCCCTACCCCACTCCCTCCCTACCCCTCCATCACTCTCTCCCTTCACCCGTCCATCCCCCTACACCCCTCCCTCCCTCCCGACACCCCTCCCTCGCTCCCGACACCCCTCCCTCGCTCCCGACACCCCTCCCTCGCTCCCGACACCCCTCCCTCCCGACACCCGTCCATACCCCCCTACACCCCTCCACCCCCCTACACCCCTCCACCCCCCTACACCCCTCCACCCCCCTACACCCCTCCACCCCCCTACAACCCTCCCTACCTCCCTCCCTCCACACCCGTCCAGCCCCCCTACACCCCTCCATCCCTCCCTAACCCTCCCTCCCTCCCTACACCCTCCCTCCCTACACCCTCCCTCCCTCCCTACACCCTCCCCCCCTCCCTCCCTCCCTACATCCCTCCCTCCCTCCATCCCTCCCTCCCTCCACACCCGTCCAGCCCCCCTACACCCCTCCATCCCTCCCTAACCCTCCCTCCCTCCCTACACCCTCCCTCCCTCCCTACACCCTCCCTCCCTCCCTACACCCTCCCTCCCTCCCTCCCTACACCCTCCCTCCCTCCCTCCCTACACCCTCCCTCCCTCCCTACACCCTCCCTCCCTCCCTACACCCTCCCTCCCTCCCTACACCCTCCCTCCCTCCCTACACCCTCCCTCCCTCCCTACACCCTCCCTCCCTCCCTACACCCTCCCTCCCTCCCTCCCTACACCCTCCCTCCCTACACCCTCCCTACACCCTCCCTCCCTCCCTACACCCTCCCTCCCTCCCTACACCCTCCCTCCCTCCCTACACCCTCCCTCCCTCCCTACACCCTCCCTCCCTCCCTACACCCTCCCTCCCTCCCTACACCCTCCCTCCCTCCCTACACCCTCCCTCCCTCCCTACACCCCTCCTCCCTCCCTACACCCCTCCATCCCCCTACACCCCTCCATCCCCCTACACCCCTCCATCCCCCTACACCCCTCCATCCCCCTACACCCCTCCATCCCCCTACGCCCTCCATCCCCCTACACCCCTCCATCCCTCCCTACACCCCTCCATCCCCCCTACACCCCTCTATCCCCCCTACACCCCTCCATCCCCTCGACACCCCTCCACCCCCCCTACACCCTTCCATCCCTCCCTACACCCCTCCATCCCCCCTACACCCGTCCATTCCTCCCGACACCCTCCCGACACCATCGCTCCCTCCCTAGACCCTCCCTTCCTACATCCCTAACTCCCTCCCTACATCCCTCCCTACACCCGTCCATCCCCCCTACACCCCTCCATCCCTCACTACACTCCTCCATCCCTCCCTACATCCCTCCCTCCCTCCCTCCCTACTCCCACTCTTTTATAGAACAAAGAAAATTACAGCACAGGAACAGGCCCTTCGGCCCTCCCAGCCTGCGCCGATCCAGATCCTTTATCTAAATCTGTCGCCTATTTTCCAAGGATCTACTTCCCTCTGTTCCCCGCCCGTTCATATATCTGTCCAGACATATCTTAAATGACGCTATCGTGCCCGCCTCTTCCACCTCCGCTGGCAAAGCGTTCCAGGCACCCTCCACCCTCTGCGTAAAAAGCTTTCCACACACATCTCCCTTAAACTTTCCCCCTCTCACCTTGAAATCGTGACCCCTTGTAATTGACACCCCCACTTGTTGCTATCCACCCTGTCCATACCCCTAATAATTTTGTAGACCTCAATCAGGTCCCCCCTCAACCTCCGTCTTTCCAACGAAAACAATCCTAATCTACTCAACCTTTCTTCATAGCTAGCACCCTCCATACCAGGCAACCTTCTGGTGAACCTCCTCTGCACCCTCTCTAAAGCATCCACATCCTTCTGGTAATGTGGCGACCAGAACTGCACGCAGTATTCCAAATGTGGCCTAACCAAAGTCCTATACAACTGTAACATGACCTGCCGACTCCTGTACTCAATACCCCGTCCGATGAAGGCAAGCATGCTGTATGCCTTCTTGACCACTCTATCGACCTGCGTTGCCACCTTCAGGGTACAATGGACCTGAACTCCCAGATCTCTCTGTACATCAGTTTTCCCCAGAACTTTTTCATTTACCGTATAGTTCGCTCTTGAATTGGATCTTCCAAAATGCATCACCTCACATTTGCCTGGATTGAACTCCATCTGCCATTTCTCTGCCCAACTCCTCCTCACTATCTGCAACTCCACCAATCTTAGTATATCTGCAAACTTGCTAATCAGACCACCTATACCTTCGTCCAGATCATTTATGTATATCACAAACAGCAGTGGTCCGAGCACAGATCCCTGTGGAACACCACTAGTCACCTTTCTCCATTTTGAGACACTCCCTTCCACCACTACTCTCTGTCCCCTGTTGCCCAGCCAGTTCTTTATCCATCTAGCTAATACACCCTGAACCCCATACAACTTAACTTTTTCCATCAACCTGCCATGGGAAACTTTATCAAACGCCTTACTGAAGTCCATGTATATGACATCTACAGCCCTGCCCTCATCAATTAACTTTGTCACTTCCTCAAAGAATTCTATTAGGTTTGTAAGACATGACATTCTCTGCACAAAACCATGCTGCCTATCACTGATAAGTCAATTTTCTTCCAAATGTGAATAGATTCTATCCCTCAGTATCTTCTCCAACAGTTTGCCTACCACTGACATCAAGCTCACAGGTTTATAATTCCCTGGATTATCCCTGCTACCCTTCTTAAACAAAGGGACAACATTAGCAATTCTCCCGCCCTCCGGGACCTCACCCGTGCTCAAGAATGCTGCAAAGATATCTGTTAAAGCCCCAGCTATTTCGTCCCTCGCTTCCCTCAGTAACCTGGGATAGATCCCATCCGGACCTGGGGACTTGTCCACCTTAGTGCCTTTTAGAATACCCAAAACTTCCCCCTTCCTTATGCCGACTTGACCTAGAGTATTTAAACATCCATCCCTAACCTCAACATCCATCATGTCCCTCTCCTCGGTGAATACCGATGCAAAGTACTCATTTAGAATCACACCCATTTCCTCTGACTCCACGCATAAATTCCCTCTTTTGTCTTTGAGTGGGCCAATCCTTTCTCTAGTTACCCTCTTGCTCCTTATACACGAATAAAAGGCTTTGGGATTTTCCTTAACCCTGTTAGCCAAAGATATTTCATGACCCCTTTTAGCCCTCTTTATTGCACGTTTGAGATTTGTCCTACTTTCCCTATTTTGCTCCAAAGCTTCATCAGTTTTAAGTCGCCTAGATCTTATGTATGCTTCCTTTTTCATCTTAGCTAGTCTCACAATTCCACCCGTCATCCATGGTTCCCTAATCTTGCTGTTTCTATCCCTCATTTGCACAGGGACATGTCTGTCCTGCACTCTAATCAACCTTTCCTTAAAAGACTCCCACATTTCAAATGTGGATTTACCCTTAAACAGCTGCTCCCAATCCACATTCCCTAGCTCCTGCCGAATTTTGTTCTCCTTGATCTTTTCCCCAATTTAGCGCTCTTCCTTTAGGACCACTCTCGTCTTTGTCAATGAGTATTCCAAAACTTAGGGAATTGTGATCGCTATTCCCAAAGTAATCACCGACTGAAATTTCAACCACCTGGCAGGCATCATTCCCCAATACCAGGACCAGTATGGCCCCTTCCCGAGTTGGACTATTTACACACTGCTCTAAAAAAAACCTCCTGGATGCTCCTTACAAATTCTGCTCCATCTACGCCTCCAACACAACATGAGTCCCATTCAATGTTGGGGAAGTTAAAATCTCCCATCACGACCACCCTATTGTTCCTACATTTTTCTATAATCTGTCTACATATTTGTACCTCTACTTCACGCTCGCTTTTGGGAGGCCTGTAGTAAAGTCCCAACAAGGTTACTGCACCCTTCCATTTTCTTAGCTCTACCATATTGCCTCAGTGCTCGAATCCTCCTTAATCGCAGCTGTGATATTATCTCTGACCAGTGATGCAACTCCTCCACCTCTTTTACCTCCCTCTCTATCCCTCCTGAAGCATCTATACCCTGGGATATTTAGTTGCCAATCTTGCCCTTCCCTCAACCAAGTCTCCGTAATACCAATAACATCATATTCCCAGGTACTAATCCAAGCCTTAAGTTCATCTGCCTTACCTGCTACACTTCTCGCATTGAAACAAATGCACCTCAGACCACCTGTCCCTTTGCGTTCATCATCTCTTCCCTGTCTACTGTTCCCCTTAGTCACAATGAGTTTATTATCTGGTACCTTACTGCCTTTAGTTGCTGCCTCTTTACTGACCTCTAACTTCCTAATCTGGTTCCCATCCCCCTGCCACATAAGTTTAAAACCTCCCCAACAGTGTTAGCAAAAGCACCCCCTAGGACATTGGTTCCAGTCCTGCTCAGGTGTAGGCCATCTGATTTGTAATAGTCCCACCGCCCCCAGAACCGGTTCCAATGTCCCAAAAATCTGAACCCCTCCCTCCTGCACCATCTCTGCACCTATTCATTCTGACTATTCTTGAATTTCTACTCTGACTGTCACGTGGCACTGGTAGCAATCCTGAGATCACTACCTTTGAGGCCCTACATTTTAGCTTATCTCCTAACTCCCTAAATTCTGATTGTAGGACCTCATCCTGTTTTTACCTATATCGTTGGTGCCTGTATGCACCACGACAACTGACTGTTCATCCTCCCCCTTCAGTATGTCCTGCAGCCGATCTAAGACATCCCTGACCGTGCACCCGGGAGGCAACATACCATTCGGGAGTCTCGTTTTCGACCACAGAAATGCCAGTCTTACTCCCCTTACGATTGAATTCCCTATGACTATAGCCCTGCCAGTCTTTTTCCCGCCCTTCTGTGCAGCAGATCCAGTCACGGTGCCATGAGCCTGGCTACTACTGCCTTCCCCTGATGCGTCATCTCCCCCAACAGTATCCAAAACAGTATACCTGTTTTGGAGGGAGATGACCGCAGGGGATACCTGCACTGCCTTCCTGCTCTTTCTCTGCCTTTTGGTCACCCATTCCCTGTCTCCCTCACCAATCCTAATCTGCGGTGTGACCAACTTACTGAACGTGCTATCCACGACCTCCTCAGCATCGCGGATGCTCCAAAGTGAGTCCATCCGCAGCTCCAGAGCCGTCATGCGGTCTAACAGGAGCTGCAGCTGGACACACTTCCCGCACATGAAGGAGTCAGGGGAATCGGCCACGCCCCTGAACTCCCACATTGAGCACGAGGAGCATAACACGGGTCTGGGATCTCCTGCCATTTTTACACTTTACCTTAAATGATTACAATTATAATATCAAATAATGAATAAGTGAAAGGAATAAAGATTTTACTTCCCAATCACAATACTTACCAACCCAGGAAGAGTTAAATTTCTCCCAGCTACTGCTAATTGGAGCACTTTCCTTACCGGCCAATCAGGTCACTGCTTTGCTGTGATGTCACTCTTCAAATTTATCCCCAAAGACCCTGTGGCCGCAGCTCCGCCCACTCCAGCTGCATTCCCGCCGGAAAGATCGAATCCGCGCAGCAGCTCCGCCCACTCCAGCTGCATTCCCGCCGGAAAGATCGAATCCGCGAAGCTGCTCCGCCCACTCCAGCTGCATTCCCGCCGGACAGACTCGAATCCGCGCAGCAGCCCCGCCCACTGCAACAGCTGCATTCCCGACGCAGACTCGAATCCGCGCAGCAGCTCCGCCCACTGCAACAGCTGCATTCCCGCCGGACAGACTCGAATCCGCGCAGCAGCCCCGCCCACTGCAACAGCTGCATTCCCGACGCAGACTCGAATCCGCGCAGCAGCACCGCCCACTCCAGCTGCATTCCCGCCGGACAGACTCGAATCCGCGCAGCAGCCCCGCCCACTGCAACAGCTGCATTCCCGCCGGACAGACTCGAATCCGCGCAGCAGCCCCGCCCACTCCAGCTGCATTCCCGCCGGACAGACTCGAATCCGCGCAGCAGCTCCGCCCACTGCAACAGCTGCATTCCCGACGCAGACTCGAATCCGCGCAGCAGCCCCGCCCACTGCAACAGCTGCATTCCCGCCGGACAAACTCGAATCCGCGCAGCAGCTCCGCCCACTGCAACAGCTGCATTCCTGACGCAGACTCGAATCCGCGCAGCAGCCCCGCCCACTGCAACAGCTGCATTCCCGACGGACAGACTCGAATCCGCGCAGCAGCTCCGCCCACTGCAACAGCTGCATTCCCGCCGGACAGACTCGAATCCGCGCAGCAGCTCCGCCCACTGCAACAGCTGCATTCCTGACGCAGACTCGAATCCGCGCAGCAGCCCCGCCCACTGCAACAGCTGCATTCCCGCCGGACAGACTCGAATCCGCGCAGCAGCTCCGCCCACTGCAACAGCTGCATTCCCGCCGAACAGACTCGAATCCGCGCAGCAGCTCCGCCCACTCCAGCTGCATTCCCGCCGGACAGACTCGAATCCGCGCAGCAGCCCCGCCCACTGCAACAGCTGCATTCCCGACGGACAGACTCGAATCCGCGCAGCAGCTCCGCCCACTGCAACAGCTGCATTCCCGCCGGACAGACTCGAATCCGCGCAGCAGCTCCGCCCACTGCAACAGCTGCATTCCTGACGCAGACTCGAATCCGCGCAGCAGCCCCGCCCACTGCAACAGCTGCATTCCCGACGCAGACTCGAATCCGTGCAGCAGCTCCGCCCACTCCAGCTGCATTCCCGACGCAGACTCGAATCCGCACAGCAGCTCCACCCACTGCAACAGCTGCATTCCCGACGCAGACTCGAATCCGTGCAGCAGCCCCGCCCACTGCAACAGCTGCATTCCCGACGCAGACTCGAATCCGCACAGCAGCTCCGCCCACTGCAACAGCTGCATTCCCGCCGAACAGACTCGAATCCGCACAGCAGCTCCGCCCACTGCAACAGCTGCATTCCCGCCGAACAGACTCGAATCCGCGCAGCAGCTCCACCCACTGCAACAGCTGCATTCCCGACGCAGACTCGAATCCGCGCAGCAGCTCCGCCCACTGCAACAGCTGCATTCCCGACGCAGACTCGAATCCACGCAGCAGCTCCGCCCACTGCAACAGCTGCATTCCCGCCGAACAGACTCGAATCCGCGCAGCAGCACCGCCCACTGCAACAGCTGCATTCCCGCCGGACAGACTCGAATCCGCGTAGCAGCCCCGCTCACTGCAACAGCTGCATTCCTGACGCAGACTCGAATCCGCGAAGCAGCACCGCCCACTGCAACAGCTGCATTCCCGACGCAGACTCGAATCCACGCAGCAGCACCGCCCACTGCAACAGCTGCATTCCTGACGCAGACTCGAATCCGCGCAGCAGCTCCGCCCACTGCAACAGCTGCATTCCCGACGCAGACTCGAATCCGCGCAGCAGCTCCGCCCACTACAACAGCTGGATTCCCGCCGGAAAGACTCGAATCCGCGCAGCAGCTCCGCCCACTGCAACAGCTGCATTCCCGACGCAGACTCGAATCCGCGCAGCAGCTCCGCCCACTCCAGCTGCATTCCCGCCGGACAGACTTCAATCCGCGCAGCAGCTCCGCCCACTGCAACAGCTGCATTCCCGCCGGACAGACTCGAATCCGCGCAGCAGCTCCGCCCACTGCAACAGCTGCATTCCCGCCGGACAGACTCGAATCCGCGCAGCAGCTCCGCCCACTGCAACAGCTGCATTCCCGACGCAGACTCGAATCCGCGCAGCAACCCCGCCCACTCCAGCTGCATTCCCGACGCAGACTCGAATCCGCGCAGCAGCACCGCCCACTGCAACAGCTGCATTCCCGACGCAGACTCGAATCCACGCAGCAGCACCGCCCACTGCAACAGCTGCATTCCCGACGCAGACTCGAATCCGCGCAGCAGCTCCGCCCACTGCAACAGCTGGATTCCCGACGCAGACTCGAATCCGCGCAGCAGCTCCGCCCACTGCAACAGCTGGATTCCCGACGCAGACTCGAATCCGCGCAGCAGCTCCGCCCACTGCAACAGCTGCATTCCTGACGCAGACTCGAATCCGCGCAGCAGCCCCGCCCACTGCAACAGCTGCATTCCCGACGCAGACTCGAATCCGCGCAGCAGCTCCGCCCACTGCAACAGCTGCATTCCCGCCGAACAGACTCGAATCCGCGCAGCAGCACCGCCCACTGCAACAGCTGCATTCCCGACGCAGACTCGAATCCACGCAGCAGCTCCGCCCACTGCAACAGCTGCATTCCCGACACAGACTCGAATCCGCGCAGCAGCTCCGCCCACTCCAGCTGCATTCCTGACGCAGACTCGAATCCGCGCAGCAGCCCCGCCCACTGCAACAGCTGCATTCCCGACGCAGACTCGAATCCGCGCAGCAGCTCCGCCCACTGCAACAGCTGCATTCCCGCCGAACAGACTCGAATCCGCGCAGCAGCTCCGCCCACTGCAACAGCTGCATTCCCGACGCAGACTCGAATCCGCGCAGCAGCACCGCCCACTCCAGCTGCATTCCCGCCGGACAGACTCGAATCCGCGCAGCAGCTCCGCCCACTGCAACAGCTGCATTCCCGACGGAGACTCGAATCCGCGCAGCAGCTCCGCCCACTGCAACAGCTGCATTCCCGACGCAGACTCGAATCCGCGCAGCAGCTCCGCCCACTGCAACAGCTGCATTCCCGACGGACAGACTCGAATCCACGCAGCAGCCCCGCCCACTCCAGCTGCATTCCCGCCGAACAGACTCGAATCCACGCAGCAGCTCCGCCCACTGCAACAGCTGCATTCCCGCCGGACAGACTCGAATCCGCGCAGCAGCTCCGCCCACTGCAACAGCTGCATTCCCGACGGAGACTCGAATCCGCGTAGCAGCCCCGCCCACTGCAACAGCTGCATTCCCGACGCAGACTCGAATCCGCGCAGCAGCTCCGCCCACTGCAACAGCTGCATTCCCGCCGGACAGACTCGAATCCGCGCAGCAGCTCCGCCCACTGCAACAGCTGCATTCCCGACGCAGACTCGAATCCGCGCAGCAGCCCCGCCCACTGCAACAGCTGCATTCCCGCCGGACAGACTCGAATCCGCGCAGCAGCCCCGCCCACTCCAGCTGCATTCCCGCCGGACAGACTCGAATCCGCGCAGCAGCTCCGCCCACTGCAACAGCTGCATTCCCGCCGGACAGACTCGAATCCGCGCAGCAGCCCCGCCCACTGCAACAGCTGCATTCCCGACGCAGACTCGAATCCGCACAGCAGCTCCGCCCACTGCAACAGCTGCATTCCCGCCGGACAGACTCGAATCCGCGCAGCAGCTCCGCCCACTGCAACAGCTGCATTCCCGACGCAGACTCGAATCCGCACAGCAGCTCCGCCCACTGCAACAGCTGCATTCCCGCCGGACAGACTCGAATCCGCGCAGCAGCTCCGCCCACTGCAACAGCTGCATTCCCGACGCAGACTCGAATCCGCACAGCAGCTCCGCCCACTGCAACAGCTGCATTCCCGCCGGACAGACTCGAATCCGCGCAGCAGCTCCGCCCACTCCAGCTGCATTCCCGCCGGACAGACTTCAATCCGCGCAGCAGCTCCGCCCACTGCAACAGCTGCATTCCCGCCGGACAGACTCGAATCCGCGCAGCAGCTCCGCCCACTGCAACAGCTGCATTCCCGCCGGACAGACTCGAATCCGCGCAGCAGCTCCGCCCACTGCAACAGCTGCATTCCCGCCGGACAGACTCGAATCCGCGCAGCAGCCCCGCCCACTGCAACAGCTGCATTCCCGACGCAGACTCGAATCCGCGCAGCAGCTCCGCCCACTCCAGCTGCATTCCCGCCGGACAGACTCGAATCCGCGCAGCAGCTCCGCCCACTGCAACAGCTGCATTCCCGCCGGACAGACTCGAATCCGCGCAGCAGCTCCGCTCACTGCAACAGCTGCATTCCCGACACAGACTCGAATCCACGCAGCAGCTCCGCCCACTCCAGCTGCATTCCCGCCGAACAGACTCGAATCCGCGCAGCAGCCCCGCCCACTGCAACAGCTGCATTCCCGCCGAACAGACTCGAATCCGCGCAGCAGCTCCGCCCACTGCAACAGCTGCATTCCCGACGCAGACTCGAATCCGCGCAGCAGCTCCGCTCACTGCAACAGCTGCATTCCCGCCGAACAGACTCGAATCCACGCAGCAGCTCCGCCCACTGCAACAGCTGCATTCCCGACGCAGACTCGAATACGCGCAGCAGCCCCGCCCACTGCAACAGCTGCATTCCCGCCGAACAGACTCGAATCCACGCAGCAGCTCCGCCCACTGCAACAGCTGCATTCCCGACGCAGACTCGAATCCACGCAGCAGCCCCGCCCACTGCAACAGCTGCATTCCCGCCGAACAGACTCGAATCCGCGCAGCAGCTCCGCTCACTGCAACAGCTGCATTCCCGCCGAACAGACTCGAATCCGCACAGCAGCTCCGCCCACTCCAGCTGCATTCCCGCCGAACAGACTCGAATCCGCGCAGCAGCCCCGCCCACACCAGCTGCATTCCCGCCGGACAGACTCGAATCCGCACAGCAGCCCCGCCCACTGCAACAGCTGCATTCCCGACGCAGACTCGAATCCGCGCAGCAGCTCCGCCCACTCCAGCTGCATTCCCGACGCAGACTCGAATCCGCACAGCAGCTCCGCCCACTGCAACAGCTGCATTCCCGCCGGACAGACTCGAATCCGCGCAGCAGCTCCGCCCACTGCAACAGCTGCATTCCCGCCGGACAGACTCGAATCCGCGCAGCAGCTCCGCCCACTGCAACAGCTGCATTCCCGACGCAGACTCGAATCCGCACAGCAGCTCCGCCCACTGCAACAGCTGCATTCCCGCCGGACAGACTCGAATCCGCGCAGCAGCTCCGCCCACTCCAGCTGCATTCCCGCCGGACAGACTTCAATCCGCGCAGCAGCTCCGCCCACTGCAACAGCTGCATTCCCGCCGGACAGACTCGAATCCGCGCAGCAGCTCCGCCCACTGCAACAGCTGCATTCCCGCCGGACAGACTCGAATCCGCGCAGCAGCTCCGCCCACTGCAACAGCTGCATTCCCGCCGGACAGACTCGAATCCGCGCAGCAGCTCCGCCCACTGCAACAGCTGCATTCCCGCCGGACAGACTCGAATCCGCGCAGCAGCCCCGCCCACTGCAACAGCTGCATTCCCGCCGGACAGACTCGAATCCGCGCAGCAGCTCCGCCCACTGCAACAGCTGCATTCCCGACGCAGACTCGAATCCGCGCAGCAGCTCCGCCCACTGCAACAGCTGCATTCCCGCCGGACAGACTCGAATCCGCGCAGCAGCTCCGCCCACTCCAGCTGCATTCCCGACGCAGACTCGAATCCGCGCAGCAGCTCCGCCCACTGCAACAGCTGCATTCCCGACGCAGACTCGAATCCGCGTAGCAGCTCCGCCCACTGCAACAGCTGCATTCCCGCCGGACAGACTCGAATCCGCGCAGCAGCCCCGCCCACTGCAACAGCTGCATTCCCGACACAGACTCGAATCCACGCAGCAGCCCCGCCCACTGCAACAGCTGCATTCCCGACACAGACTCGAATCCGCACAGCAGCTCCGCCCACTGCAACAGCTGCATTCCCGACACAGACTCGAATCCACGCAGCAGCCCCGCCCACTGCAACAGCTGCATTCCCGACACAGACTCGAATCCGCACAGCAGCTCCGCCCACTGCAACAGCTGCATTCCCGACGCAGACTCGAATCCGCGCAGCAGCTCCGCCCACTGCAACAGCTGCATTCCCGCCGGACAGACTCGAATCCGCGCAGCAGCTCCGCTCACTGCAACAGCTGCATTCCCGACGCAGACTCGAATCCGCACAGCAGCTCCGCCCACTGCAACAGCTGCATTCCCGCCGGACAGACTCGAATCCGCGCAGCAGCTCCGCCCACTCCAGCTGCATTCCCGCCGAACAGACTCGAATCCGCGCAGCAGCCCCGCCCACTGCAACAGCTGCATTCCCGACGGACAGACTCGAATCCGCGCAGCAGCTCCGCCCACTGCAACAGCTGCATTCCCGACGCAGACTCGAATCCGCGCAGCAGCTCCGCTCACTGCAACAGCTGCATTCCCGCCGAACAGACTCGAATCCACGCAGCAGCTCCGCCCACTGCAACAGCTGCATTCCCGCCGGACAGACTCGAATCCGCGCAGCAGCCCCGCCCACTGCAACAGCTGCATTCCCGACGCAGACTCGAATACGCGCAGCAGCACCGCCCACTGCAACAGCTGCATTCCCGACGCAGACTCGAATACGCGCAGCAGCTCCGCCCACTGCAACAGCTGCATTCCCGACGGACAGACTCGAATACGCGCAGCAGCACCGCCCACTGCAACAGCTGCATTCCCGACGCAGACTCGAATACGCGCAGCAGCCCCGCCCACTGCAACAGCTGCATTCCCGCCGAACAGACTCGAATCCACGCAGCAGCTCCGCCCACTGCAACAGCTGCATTCCCGACGCAGACTCGAATCCACGCAGCAGCCCCGCCCACTGCAACAGCTGCATTCCCGCCGAACAGACTCGAATCCGCGCAGCAGCTCCGCTCACTGCAACAGCTGCATTCCCGCCGAACAGACTCGAATCCGCACAGCAGCTCCGCCCACTCCAGCTGCATTCCCGCCGAACAGACTCGAATCCGCGCAGCAGCCCCGCCCACACCAGCTGCATTCCCGCCGGACAGACTCGAATCCGCACAGCAGCTCCGCCCACTCCAGCTGCATTCCCGACGCAGACTCGAATCCGCGCAGCAGCTCCGCCCACTCCAGCTGCATTCCCGACGCAGACTCGAATCCGCACAGCAGCTCCGCCCACTGCAACAGCTGCATTCCCGCCGGACAGACTCGAATCCGCGCAGCAGCCCCGCCCACTGCAACAGCTGCATTCCCGACGTACAGACTCGAATCCGCGCAGCAGCTCCGCCCACTGCAACAGCTGCATTCCCGCCGAAAAGTCTCGAATCCGCGCAGCAGCTCCGCCCACTGCAACAGCTGCATTCCCGCCGAAAAGTCTCGAATCCGCGCAGCAGCTCCGCCCACTGCAACAGCTGCATTCCCGCCGGACAGACTCGAATCCGCGCAGCAGCTCCGCCCACTCCAGCTGCATTCCCGCCGGAAAGACTCGAATCCGCGCAGCAGCTCCGCCCACTGCAACAGCTGCATTCCCGCCGGACAGACTCGAATCCGCGCAGCAGCTCCGCCCACTGCAACAGCTGCATTCCCGCCGGACAGACTCGAATCCGCGCAGCAGCTCCGCCCACTGCAACAGCTGCATTCCCGCCGAAAAGTCTCGAATCCGCGCAGCAGCTCCGCCCACTGCAACAGCTGCATTCCCGCCGAAAAGTCTCGAATCCGCGCAGCAGCTCCGCCCACTGCAACAGCTGCATTCCCGACGCAGACTCGAATCCGCGCAGCAGCTCCGCCCACTGCAACAGCTGCATTCCCGACGCAGACTCGAATCCGCACAGCAGCTCCGCTCACTGCAACAGCTGCATTCCCGACGCAGACTCGAATCCGCGCAGCAGCTCCGCCCACTGCAACAGCTGCATTCCCGACGCAGACTCGAATCCGCACAGCAGCTCCGCCCACTGCAACAGCTGCATTCCCGCCGAACAGACTCGAATCCGCGCAGCAGCTCCGCCCACTCCAGCTGCATTCCCGCCGGAAAGACTCGAATCCGCGCAGCAGCTCCGCCCACTGCAACAGCTGCATTCCCGCCGGACAGACTCGAATCCGCGCAGCAGCTCCGCCCACTGCAACAGCTGCATTCCCGCCGAACAGACTCGAATCCGCGCAGCAGCTCCGCCCACTGCAACAGCTGCATTCCCGCCGAACAGACTCGAATCCGCGCAGCAGCTCCGCCCACTGCAACAGCTGCATTCCTGACGGACAGACTCGAATCCGCGCAGCAGCTCCGCCCACTCCAGCTGCATTCCCGACACAGACTCGAATCCGCGCAGCAGCTCCGCCCACTGCAACAGCTGCATTCCCGCCGAACAGACTCGAATCCGCGAAGCAGCCCCGCCCACTGCAACAGCTGCATTCCCGCCGAACAGACTCGAATCCGCGCAGCAGCTCCGCCCACTGCAACAGCTGCATTCCCGCCGAAAAGTCTCGAATCCGCGAAGCAGCCCCGCCCACTGCAACAGCTGCATTCCCGCTGAAAAGTCTCGAATCCGCGAAGCAGCTGGTTTCAATTCTCACCGCTCGATTCTGTAGCTCTGCCCACTCTGGCGATTCTCTGGCGGGCCGAGCGGCCTGCCCATACGACGGCTTACCGCTGGCGCATCCACACCTGGTCGCTGCCGGCGGGAACAGCACAGGAACGCTGGGGGGGTGCGGCCTGTGGGGGAGGGGGGGGGGGTTCAAATGGGGTCTGGCCCACCGATCGGCGGGCCGGCCTCTCTGAAGGAGGACCTCCTTTCCTCTGCCGCCCCGCAAGATCCATCCGACATCTTCTTGCGGGGCGGCCTCGGACAGGACGGCAACCGCGCATGCGCGGGTGACTGCATTTACGCGGCGCCAAGGCCCGGCGCGCGTAGATGACGCGACGCCTCTCCTCGACCCCCGGGGGCGGGAGAATAGGGGGCTGGGAGCGGGCTCCGACGCCGGAGTGGAACACTCCGGTTTTCACTCCGGCATCGGCACTCAGACTCCCGATGGGAGAATTGTGCCCCATGTCTCAGTCATCGTCACCAAATCATTCTCTTTGTTTCTATATGTGCTGTTAACTCATTCATTTTATTCCAAATGCTTTGTGCATTTGGAGACAAATTTCCCTCCTCTTGTTGGATTCCTTGATGCAATATGACCTTCTATTGCTTCCTTTTGTTTTCTGTAACAATCCACCTCATCACTAACCTGAACTCCTACCTTATTGCACCAATAATCCAGAATTTCAATTCAGTTTAGTCTGGAAATTAAAATCTGGCCTTGGTAAAGGTAACTGCAAAGGTGCTGAATTGCCCTTTGGGGAAGGCACTCTGCTGTCCGTACCTCGCCTGGTCTACATGTGACTCCAGACCCACAACAATGTGTTTGACTCTTTTTAAAATAGATTTAGTGTACCCAATTATTTTTTTCCAATTAAGGGGCAATTTAGCGTGGTCAATACACCTAACCATCTTTGGGTTGTGGGGGTGGAACCCACGCAGACACTGGGAGAATGTGCAAACTCCACACGGGTAGTGACCCAGGGCTGGAATTCGAACCTGGGTCCTCGGCGCCGTAGGCAGCAATGCTAACCACTGTGCCGTGTGCCGCCCATGTTTGACTCTTAGCTGCCCTCTGGTGGCTGAGCAAGATACTCGGTTGTAACAAACTGTAAAGAATACAGACAGTGGCAATGTCTCCACATCACCATCTTCTCAAGGCAACTGAGGATAGGTAATAAGTGCCAGGGATGCCCAGATTTTGAGGAGAAATTGCCAACCTCAGCTCCTTAGCCATGCTTTTGGCATCCAACTTATTTCCTCCAATAAATAAAAGCAAATTACTGCGGATGCTGGAATCTGAAACCAAAAGAGAAAATGCTGGAAAATCTCAGCAGGTCTGACAGCCTCTGTAGGGAGAGAAAAGAGCGAACGTTCGACTCCAGATGACCCTTTGTCAAAGTTTTCGAAATAGTGAAAGATTCTGCTTCCACTGCTTTTTGAGAAAGAGAGTTTCAGAGACACCCGACCCTCTGAGAGATAGAAATTCTTGCTCCTCTGTGTCTCGAAGGGGAGACCCCTTATTTTCAAACAGTGATCCCTTGTGTACAATGATCCAAGCTACGTGGAGAATCGAAAGCAGAGAAAAGACCCATAGAATCATACAGCAGAGAAGGAGGCCACTTGGCCCATCATCTCTGTGCTGGCTCTTTGCCCTATAAATTTCTGCTTTTCAAGGAATTAACCCATTCTCATTTTGAAAGTTACGACTGAATCTGCGTCCACGACCCTTGCAGGCAGCTTGTTCCAAATCACAAATCTTTTCTCCTTACGTTGCCTCTGGTTCTTTTTGCGAATTATCTTAAATTTGTGCCCTCTGTACTCAACCTGTAACTGCTAATCCTTATTTATTCTGTCAAAACCCTTGCTGATATCGAGTGCCTCTCTCCTTACCCTGCTCTAAGGAGAACCATCTCTCATCCCAGTTCTGTCTTTTTAGTGACATTTTTAATCATGGGGCTTCATTGATTGATTTCCCCAATTGGTCGATTCTACTCTTCATGTTTTCTTGGCTTTTGTTTTCAGATTATCTGCTGCTGACATTGGCGTGTTGAAAGGGAACTTGGAGGAAATCAGCACATTTCAGCAAAGCCTGTACCAGGCGTTGGAGGAGTGTACAAAGTATGTTGACCTCCAGAGCTTCATTGGGACCCCCCAGTGCTATTTGGCTTTTTTTTTTAGATAACTCATTTATTATTAGCTTGGTTTTACATTCTGTCTGTGTGTCCGTCCGTCCGTGCGTGCGTCCGTCCGTCCGTGCGTGTGCGCGTCCGTGCGTGTGCGCGCCCGTGCGTGTGCGCGCGCGCGCGTCAGTGTGTTAGGGCTCCTAATTTTCCCCTCTCTCTAACTGGATGTGTTGTCTGTCTATCCGCCCCAACCCTAATCCCTTTGTTCAGACGTCCCAATTCATCCAGTTCAAGGAGTAGGTGCAGACCCGCCTGTCACCTAGACAAATGATAATGTGCAGATTCGCATGGAGAATCAGCCTGCTGTGAATTCATATAATCTTTTTATAAATGCCATCAGAGAGCTGTTTGTACAGCTGTTACCCTGAGTTTAATGGACCAGCTCAGTATAATTCAACTTCAATCCTGCCAATCACATTACGCAACAATAATTGACCAATTGCAGTGATCAATCTCTATCATTCAGTCTACACGAGAGCCACACCCGGGGCTGGGTTTTACAGAGTGCCCCAGCCCTCGCCCGCTGGGATTGGAAGGTCGGTGGGGAGTCCATTCACAATCCTGAGGGCTGCCCACGGCTGTGTAACACTGGGAGCAGCGTTAATCACTTCGAGGCGAGACGTTTGTACTTGTCCAGGGAGGAAGTCTCACCTTTGACCAATCTGATGACCGGCAGCTCTAGTCCCAGCAGCTCCAGCTGGGAATTCGAAGGGCCGAATGGCTTCCTCCTGATCCCATCATGTTCATAGGATCCAGGCTTATTGGAGAGGCTGAATCCAAGACACAGAATCTTTCTTTGTTGAGAGAGTTTATTGACATGTTCAGTCACAGCTCTCGCCCCACTAAACCCAGTGTCCCAGCTGTCCCCCATCCGTCTGTCCTCAAAAGACAATTAATAGTCAGCACATGTTTCTCTTAACCGGAACAATGCGATTGACAGGACGTTAACGCCATGTTGAGGAGCCTGGGCAGGTTTGGGGTCTCCCAGTGCCAACCAACCTCTCCTAGTGGAGTGAGCGGCGGGAGGGGGTGGGGCAGATTCAAGACGCAAGGCGGTGGGTTGGGAGTGTGGGGGCAGGGTGACCTGGGGGGGGGGGGGGGGGGGGGGGGGAGAGACACGGGCTGACCTTGGGGGTGGGGAACCTCTGATGGGCTCAGAGGACCCCCAAAGGAGGACCCCTCCATTTGCCTGGCCTGTGACCAGGCTTTCCACACAATGTGGGCCACTCCTGCCTGGGATAGAATATTGGCGGTGGTGGACGAACCCCTTCAGCGGCCATTAATTAACCAGGTCCGGAGTGGGCAACTAGTCAGCGGGATGGCCACCCACTGGATTTTAACCCCACCGGGAGCGAGGGTAATACCCAAGCCATAAGGTGAGGAAGATCCTCAGGGGAAGAACTTTGTCAACCACATTCCTAAAGTCACCTGGGCCACTCAAACCCACCACACTGAGAGAATCAGACTGATACAACACAGAGGAAGATGGTTCAGCCAGTCCTGTCTGTACTGGCCCCCGGAAAGAGCTACATAATTAATCCCCACCCACTGCAGATTTCTCCCCTTCAAGCTTTTTAATCCAGTTCCCGATTGAAAGTTATTATTGACCCTGCTTCCATCGCCCTGGGGAGGCACGGTCCACTTGGCAAACTCATTGCAAATCAGCGTAAACCTGTGGACTCAGGTTGTCAAGCCTCTTCCTTTCCGGCTCGCCACTCAGTACCTGGTCCACGAAGAGCAGGAACTTGGCAGCACCGGCCCCAGCTTGTCTTGTTTTCAGTTGGCCGATTGACAGCGAGGTTTAGATTGAACCCCCTCCCTCTCCACAACCAAATGACACAGGGAGCAAACATCGGGATTGCATTAATTACTGAGTTAGCTGCTGCATCGTCACAGAGCCAAGCAGAAGCTGCTCAGTGACTGGATAGAGTTCTCTAATTTCAACTTCAAGTTGAAGTCAGTGGACACTCCTCGACAACGGACGCAGTCTGGTTGGTCAGGGTGACTCCGCTGCATTGAAGATTTCCAGGATCACAGAAGTGAAACGCACTCAGGATTCCATTGACTTGATGGTGTCCAGTGCTCCCGGTTAGATGGTTGGGGTAAAGACAGTTCTGGCTGCTTTGATGTGCACCCCTTGGTTCAATATCCCAATGACATTGAGGAGTAAAGAATTGCAGATTAATAAAAGCTGCAACTTCGGGGAGCACCGCACCACAGGGAGCAAGCAGAACCCTCGGAAATGGGGTAGCCTCGCAGAGTGAGGGGACAGGGGAGATAGCAGAATGATGACCACCGATCAGTCGGTCATGCACAATTTTAATTGTTGTGTGTTCTCTGCTTAAACAGTTAATGACACACTTGATGTACTGGCTTGTGTTTTCTGAACCACAAGCTTCCGAAAGCATTTGTATTTTCTTCCTCTAAGGCAGATGGCAGGCTATTTAAGGAGAAGGGACTTTGTCAGAACAGATGGTGCTGGAAGCCGGTTGTGAATTGTTTGGTGAATGAGCAGGGAATGTTGCAGTGTGTATACCAGGAAAAATAAGGCAAGATGTTATGTGTGCAGGAAAATTAATGTTTGACATTTTATGAAAGGTGATTGAGAATTACCCACAGGAATATTTCTCCATCTCTGTCTCTGGTTCTTTTACCGATTCTCTTCAATAATAATAATTAATAATCTTTATTGTCACAGGTAGGCTTACATTAACACTGCAATGAAGTTACTGTGAAAATCCCCTAGTCGCCACACTCCGGCACCTGTTCGGGTACACAGAGGGAGAATTCAGATTGCCCTATTCACCTAACAGCACGTCTTTCGGGACTTGTGGGAGGAAACCGGAGCACCCGGAGGAAACCCACGCAGACACTGGGTGAACGTGCAGACTCCGCAAAGACAGTGACCCAAGCTGGGAATAGAACCTGGGATCCTGGAGCTGTGAAGCAACAGTGCTAACCACTGTGCTGTCGTGCCGCCCAATCGGAGTCAAGTCTGGCACTGAGCCTCCTGCACTGGGATAAATCTCCTTATTTACTCCATCCAATCTGAACGAAAAATGAAAATCGCTTATTGTCACAAGTCGGCTTCAAATGAAGTGACTGCATTAATTACTGATTTATTAGCCCCTAGTTGCCACATTCTGGCGCCTGTTCGGGGAGGCCAGTACGGGAATTGAATCATGCTGCTGGCCTGCCTTGGTCTGCTTTCAAAGCCAGCGATTTAGACCTGTGCTAAACCTGCCCCTATCTGTTGTGATTGTGAATACCTCTGCTTGACTACCCCTTCAACCAGGAGCCTGTGCCCTGCTCCGGGACAAGGTCAACTACCAAGAGACCCGTGGCCTTGTCAAATGAGGCAGTTCACATAGTCAGTGAGGCCCCACCTGTCTGTTCCAGTGTCTCAGCTCAATTCAGAGTCAAACACCTTCTCCCCCAACCAACGTAAATAGAGCAAACCAAGGCCGATGCTGGGAATAGCAGAAATACTCAGGTCAGACAGCCTGTGTGGAGAGAGAAACAGAGTTAACATTTCAGGTCAATGACCCTTCATCAGACCTAGATTGCACAAGGTGCCATTTCACCAGCTCTCTCCTGAGTTCTTCTGGTATTTTCTGTTTTTGTTATAAATTGGGTAAATTCCTGCTTCTGAGATCCTTCTGTGCACAAAATGGCTGCTGCCATGGGCCACTCAGTACTAGGCAGCATTCTTTAAAGGGATTTCCTCTCTCACTGTGCTTTGATAGAGCTGAGTGTGTCTGTGTGATTCTTTACTGTGACACTATACGTGGAGAATGAGCCTTTAACCAGTGCTCAAACCTTGTGATGCTTTGAATAAAAGTTGCAATATGGTCACAAACACAGCAAAATATAGATGTGATACCCTGAAAAATATAAAGACATATGGGTTGCATTTTTACTGGAGGTTGTCCCAATCGTTCACTGTGACCATTAGGATCCCGTTTGTTGGTATCTGCTAATGATAGCTTTTGTTTTGGGAACAATGTTCTAAGATGCCGTGGATTTCCCCATATTTAATCTTGGTCAATAAATCGAACTTGAGATTTCCAAAGTGCTTTGAAGCTAAAGAAGTGCTTTTGGAGTGGAACAGTTGAAACGTTGGGAATGCAGCGAGTATTTTCTGCACAGCAGGATCCCACAGACTGCAATGAGGCGAATGACCAATTAAATTGTCCGGTGATGTAGGCTGGGGGTTATATTGGTCAAGGTACCAGGAAGAGGCTCCCACAATCTTCTGAGAAGTAGAAACCCAGGGGCATTCACCTCCACACACGAGGGTAGAAGAATGCAGCACTCCCTCAGTACTGACCCTCTGACAGTGCGGCACTCCCTCAGTACTGACCCTCTGACAGTGCAGCTCTCCCTCAGCACTGACCCTCTGACAGTGCAACACTCCCTCAGTACTGACCCTCTGACAGTGCAGCACTCCCTCAGTACTGACCCTCTGACAGCGCGGCACTCCCTCAGTATTGACCCTCTGACAGTGCGGCACTCCCTCAGCACTGACCCTCTGACAGTGCAGCACTCCCTCAGCACTGACCCTCTGACAGTGCAGCACTCTCTCAGTACTGACCCTCTGACAGTGCGGCACTCCCTCAGCACTGACCCTCTGACAGTGCAGCACTCCCTCAGTACTGACCCTCTGACAGTGCAGCACTCCCTCAGCACTGACCCTCTGACAGTGCAGCACTCCCTCAGTACTGACCCTCTGACAGTGCAGCACTCCCTCAGTACTGACCCTCTGACAGTGCGGCACTCCCTCAGTACTGACCCTCTGACAGTGCAGCACTCCCTCAGTACTGACCCTCTGACAGTGCAGCACTCCCTCAGTACTGACCCTCTGACAGTGCAGCACTCCCTCAGTACTGACCCTCTGACAGTGCGTCACTCCCTCAGTACTGACCCTCTGACAGTGCGGCACTCCCTCAGTACTGACACTATGACTGTGCGGCACTCCCTCAGTTCTGACCCTCTGACAGTGCGGCACTCCCTCAGTACTGACCCTCTGACAGTGCGGCGCTCCCTCAGTACTGACCCTCTGACAGTGCGGCACTCCCTCAATACTGACCCTCTGACAGTGCAGCACCCCCTCAATACTGACCCTCTGACAGTGCAGCATTCCCTCAGTACTGACCCTCTGACAGTGCGGCACTTAGTCAGTACTGACCCTCTGACAGTGCGGCACTCCCCCAGTACTGACCCTCTGACAGTGCAGCACTCCCTCAGTACTGACCTTCTGACAGTGCAGCTCTCCCTCAGTCCTGATCCTCTGACAGTGCAGTAATCCCTCAGTTCTGACCCTCTTGACAGTGCAGCATTCCTCAGTACTGACCCTCTGACAGTGCAGCACTCCCTCAGTACTGACCCTCTGACAGTGCAGCACTCCCTCAGTACTGACCCACTGACAGTGTAGCACTCCCTCAGTACTGACCCTCTGACAGTGCAGCAGTCCCTCAGTACCGACCCTCTGACAGTGCAGCACTCCTCAGTACCGACCCTCTGACAGTGCGGCACTCCCTCAGTACTGACCCTCTGACAGTGCTGCACTCCCTCAGTACTAACCTTCTGACACTGCAGCACTCCCTCAGTACTGACCCTCTGACAGTGCGGCACTCCCTCAGTACTGACACTATGACAGTGCAGCACTCCCTCAGTACTGACCCTCCGACCGTGCAGCACTCCCTCTGTACTGACCCTCTGACAGTGCGGCAGAGAGGATGCTAGATGGGGACTCTTCTTCCGAGGTAGTATGGGCTGAGGTTAGAAACAGGAAAGGAGAGGTCACCCTGTTGAGAGTTTTCTATAGGCCTCCAAATAGTTCTAGGGATGTAGAAGAAAGGATGGCGAAGATGATTCTGGATAAGAGCGAAAGTAACAGGGTAGTTATTATGGGAGACTTTAACTTTCCAAATATTGACTGTAAAAGATATAGTTCGAGTACATTAGATGGGTCGTTTTTTGTTCATTGTGTGCAGGAGGGTTTCCTGACACAATATGTTGACAAGCCAACAAGAGGAGAGGCCACATTGGATTTGGTTTTGGGTAATGAACCAGGCCAGGTGTTCGATTTGGAGGTAGGTGAGCACTTTGGGGACAGTGACCACAATTCGGTGACGTTTACGTTAGTGATGGAAAGGGATAAGTAAACCCCGCAGGGCAATTGTTATAGCTGGGGGAAGGGCAATTATGATGCCATTAGACGTGACTTGGGGGGGATAGGTTGGAGAAGTAGGCTGCAAGTGTTGGGCACACTGGATATGTGGAGCTTGTTTAAGGAACAGCTACTGCGTGTTCTTGATAAGTACGTACCGGTCAGGTAGGGAGGAAGGCGTCGAGCGAGGGAACCGTGGTTTACCAAAGAAGTGGAATCTCTTGTTAAGAGGAAGAAGGAGGCCTATGTGAAGATGAGGAGTGAAGTTTCAGTTGAGGTGCTTTCTATAGGTATGTCAGGAATAAAAGAATGACTAGGGTAAGAGGAGGGCCAGTCAAGGACAGGGATGGGAAGTTGTGTGTGGAGTCTGAAGAGATTGGCAAGATACTAAATGAATGTTTTTCGTCAGTATTCACTCAGGAAAAAGATAATGTTGTGGAGGAGAATGCTGAGACCCAGGCTATTAGAATAGATGACATTGAGGTACGTAGGGAAGAGGTGTTGGCAATTCTGGACAGGCTGAAAATAGATAAGTCCCCGGGACCTGATGGGATTTATCCTAGGATTTTCTGGGAAGCCAGGGAAGAGATTGCTGAGCCTTTGGCTTTGATTTTTATGTCATCATTGGCTACAGGAATAGTGCCAGAGGACTGGAGGATAGCAAATGTGGTCCCTTTGTTCAAAAAGGGGAGCAGAGACAACCCCGGCAACTATAGACCGGTGAGCCTCACGTCTGTAGTGGGTAAAGTCTTGGAGGGGATTATAAGAGACAAGATTTATAATCATCTAGATAGGAATAATATGATCAGGGATAGTCAGCATGGCTTTGTGAAGGGTAGGTCATGCCTCACAAACCTTATTGAGTTCTTTGAGAAGGTGACTGAACAGGTAGACGAGGGTAGAGCAGTTGATGTGGTGTATATGGATTTCAGTAAAGCGTTTGATAAGGTTCCCCACGGTAGGCTATTGCAGAAAATACGGAGGCTGGGGATTGAGGGTGATTTAGAGATGTGGATCAGAAATTGGCTAGCTGAAAGAAGACAGAGGGTGGTGGTTGATGGGAAATGTTCAGAATGGAGTTCAGTTACTGGGTATTCAATCAAGTACGCTCTTCACTTTTGCAGTCATTTATGCTCTCTCCCTGCCTCATTCTCTCTCTGTCTGTCTCTCTCTGTCTGTCTGTCTCTCTCTGTCTGTCGCTCGCTCTCGCTCTCGCTCTCTCTCGCTCTGTCTGTGTCTCTGTGTGTCTCTCCCTGACTCATTGTCTCTCTGTCTGTCTCTCTCATTGTTGCTCTCTCTCGCTCTCTGTTTGTCTCTCTGTCTGTCTCTCTGTCTGTCTCTCTGTCTGTCTCTCTGTGTCTATCACTCTCTTTCACTCTCTTTCTCTCTCTTTCTCTCTCTCTCTCTGTCACTCACGCACACACACTGGGTTAAGATCAGTGATCAGCTTAGTCATAGAATTTACAGTGCAGAAGGAGACCATTCAGCCCATCGAGTCTGCACCAGTCCTCTGAAAGAGCACCCTACTTAAGCCCCACACCTCCACCCTATCCCCTTTATCCTCATATCCCAGTAACACCACCTAACCTTTTTGGACACTAGGGGCATTTTAGAAAGGCCAATCCACCTAACCTGCACGTCTTTGGACTGTGGGAAGAAACCGGAGCACCCGGAGGAAAACCACGCAGACACGGGGAGAACGTGCAGACTCCGCACAGACAGTGACCCAGCGGGGAATCGAACCTGGGACCCTGGAACTGTGAAGCTACAGTGCTAACCACTGTGCTACCGTGCTACCCAGCTTAATGCCTGTTTTAATTGTTCACTTTCCATTCTTCATGAGAGGCAAGAAAGCACCGATTGTTAGAAACTGCCTGAGTTGTTAATTTGGTTTAACCAAAGGAAGTGTTGAGTTTATCTTGCTATTGATACCAGCTTGTCATCGATCTGACTTGTTGATTGGTTTGAATCTCAGGTTGCCAGATGCCCAGCAGAAGGTTGGCGGCTGTTTTCTTAACCTGATGCCTCAGCTGAGGTCGCTGTACCTGACATACTGCGCTAACCACCCCACAGCCGTCAGTGTGCTCACTGAACACAGGTAAGACCTGCCCAAAGGAACCTGGGGAATAATCTTTATTAGTGTCACAAGTAGGCTTACATTACAACATAGAACATAGAAAATACAGCACAGAACAGGCCCTTCGGCCCACGATGTTGTGCCGAACCTTTGTCCTAGATTAATCATAGATTATCATTGAATTTACAGTGCAGAAGGAGGCCATTCGGCCCTTTGAGTCTGCACCGGCTCCTGGAAAGAGCACCCTACCCAAACTCAACACCTCCACCCAACACCAAGGGCAATTTTGGACATTAAGGGCAATTTATCATTGGCCAATTCACCTAACCTGCACATCTTTGGACTGTGGGAGGAAACCGGAGCACCCGGAGGAAACCCACGCAGACACTGGGAGGACGTGCAGACTCCGCACAGACAGTGACCCAAGCCGGAATCTGGGACCCTGGAGCTGTGAAACATTGTGCTATCCACAATGCTACCGTGCTGCCCTTAAGAACAAATAAATCTACACTATATCATTTTACCGTAATCCATGTACCTGTCCAATAGCTGCTTGAAGGTCCCTAATGTTTCCGACTCAACTACTTCCACAGGCAGTGCATTCCATGCCCCCACTACTCTCTGGGTAAAGAACCTACCTCTGATATCCCTCCTATATCTTCCACCTTTCACGTTAAATTTATGTCCCCTTGTAATGGTTTGTTCCACCCGGGGAAAAAGTCTCTGACTGTCTACTCTATCTATTCCCCTGATCATCTTATAAACCTCTATCAAGTCGCCCCTCATCCTTCTCCGTTCTAATGAGAAAAGGCCTAGCACCCTCAACCTTTCCTCGTAAGACCTACTCTCCATTCCAGGCAACATCCTGGTAAATCTTCTTTGCACCTTTTCCAAAGCTTCCACATCCTTCCTAAAATGAGGCGACCAGAACTGTACACAGTACTCCAAATGTGGCCTTACCAAAGTTTTGTACAGCTGCATCATCACCTCACGGCTCTTAAATTCAATCCCTCTGTTAATGAACGTGAGCACACCATAGGCCTTCTTCACAGCTCTATCCACTTGAGTGGCAACTTTCAAAGATGCATGAACATAGACCCCAAGATCTCTCTGCTCCTCCACATTGCCAAGAACTCTACCGTTAACCCTGTATTCCGCATTCATATTTGTCCTTCCAAAATGGACAACCTCACACTTTTCAGGGTTAAACTCCATCTGCCATTTCTCAGCCCAGCTCTGCATCCTATCTATGTCTCTTTGCAGCCGACAACAGCCCTCCTCACTATCCACAACTCCACCAATCTTCGTATCGTCTGCAAATTTACTGACCCACCCTTCAACTCCCTCATCCAAGTCATTAATGAAAATCACAAACAGCAGAGGACCCAGAACTGATCCCTGCGGTACGCCACTGGTAACTGGGATCCAGGCTGAATATTTACCATCCACCACCACTCTCTGACTTCTATCGGTTAGCCAGTTCGTTATCCAACTGGCCAAATTTCCCACTATCCCATGCCTCCTTACTTTCTGCATAAGCCTACCATGGGGAACCTTCTCAAATGCCTTACTAAAATCCATGTACACTACATCCACTGCTTTACCTTCATCCACATGCTTGGTCACCTCCTCAAAGAATTCAACAATAAGACTTGTAAGGCAAGACCTACCCCTCACAAATCCGTGCTGACTATCCCTAATCAAGCAGTGTCTTTCCAGATGCTCAGAAATCCTATCCTTCAGTACCCTTTCCATTACTTTGCCTACCACCGAAGTAAGACTAACTGGCCTGTAATTCCCAGGGTTATCCCGAGTCCCTTTTTTGAACAGGGGCACGACATTCGCCACTCTCCAATCCCCTGGTACCACCCCTGTTGACAGTGAGGACGAAAAGATCATTGCCAACGGCTCTGCAATTTCATCTCTTGCTTCCCATAGAATCCTTGGATATATGCCGTCAGGCCCGGGGGACTTGTCTATCCTCAAGTTTTTCAAAATGCCCAACACATCTTCCTTCCTAACAAGTATTTCCTCGAGCTTACCAATCTGTTTCACACTGTCCTCTCCAACAATATCGCCCCTCTCATTTGTAAATACAGAAGAAAAGTACTCGTTCAAGACCTCTCCTATCTCTTCAGACTCAATACACAATCTCCCGCTACTGTCCTTGATCGGACCTACCCTCGCTCTAGTCATTCTCATATTTCTCACATATGTGTAAAAGGCCTTGGGGTTTTCCTTGATCCTACCCGCCAAAGATTATTCATGCCCTCTCTTAGCTCTCCTAATCCCTTTCTTCAGTTCCCTCCTGGCTATCTTGTATCCCTCCAATGCCCTGTCTGAACCTTGTTTCCTCAGCCTTACATAAGTCTGCTTTTTCCTCTTAACAAGACATTCAACCTCTCTTGTCAACCATGGTTCCCTCACTCGACCATCTCTTCCCTGCCTGACAGGGACATACATATCAAGGACACGTAGCACCTGTTCCTTGAACAAGTTCCACATTTCACTTGTGTCCTTCCTGACAGCCTATGTTCCCAACTTATGCACTTCAATTCTTGTCTGACAACATCGTATTTACCCTTCCCCCAATTGTAAACCTTGCCCTGTTGCACGTACCCATCCCTCTCCATTACTAAAGTGAAAGCCACAGAATTGTGGTCACTATCTCCAAAATGCTCCCCCACTAACAAATCTATCACTTGCCCTGGTTCATTACCCAGTACTAAATCCAATATTGCCCCTCCTCTGGTCGGGCAATCTACATACTGTTAGAAAAGCTTCCTGGACACACTGCACAAACACCACCCCATCCAAACTATTTGATCTAAAGAGTTTCCACTCAATATTTGGGAAGTTAAAGTCGCCCATGACTACTACCCTATGACTTCTGCACCTTTCCAAAATCTGTTTCCCAATCTGTTCCTCCACATCTCTGCTACTATTGGGGGGCCTATAGAAAACTCCTAACAAGGTGACTGCTCCTTTCCTATTTCTGACTTCAACCCATACTACCTCAATAGGGTGATACTCCTCGAACTGCCTTTCTGCAGCTGTTATACTATCTCTAATTAATAATGCCACTCCCCCACCTCTTTTACCCCCCTCCCTCATCTTATTGAAACATCTATAACCAGGGACCTCCAACAACCATTTCTGCCCCTCTTCTATCCAAGTTTCCGTGATGGCCACCACATCGTAGTCCCAAGTACCGATCCATGCCTTAAGTTCACCCACCTTATTCCTGATGCTTCTTGCGTTGAAGTATACACACTTCAACCCATCTCCGTGCCTGCAAGTACTCTCCTTTGTCAGTGTTCCCTTCCCCACTGCCTCATTACATGCTTTGGCGTCCTGAATATCGGCTACCTTAGTTGCTGGACTACAAATCCGGTTCCCATTCCCCTGCCAAATTAGTTTAAACCCTCCCGAAGAGTACTAGAAAACCTCCCTCCCAGGATATTGGTACCCCTCTGGTTCAGATGCAACCGTCCTGCTTGTACAGGTCCCACCTTCCCCAGAATGCGCTCCAATTATCCAAATACCTGAAGCCCTCCCTCCTACACATTCCTGCAGCCACGTGTTCAACTGCACTCTCTCCCTATTCCTAGCCTCGCTATCACGTGGCACCGGCAACAAACCAGAGATGACAACTCTGTCTGTCCTGGCTTTTAACTTCCAGCCTAACTCCCTAAACTTGTTTATTACCTCCACACCCCTTTTCCTACCTATGTCGTTGGTACCAATGTGCACCACGACTTCTGGCTGCTCCCCCTCCCCCTTAAGGATCCTGAAGACACGATCCGAGACATCCCTGGCCCTGGCACCCGGGAGGCAACATACCTTCCGGGAGTCTCGCTCGCGACCACAGAATCTCCTATCTATTCCCCTAACCATTGAATCTCCTACAACTATTGCTTTTCTATTCTCCCCCCTTCCCTTCTGAGCCCCAGAGCCAGACTCCGTGCCAGAGACCTGGCCGCTAGGGCCTTCCCCCGGTAGGTCATCCCCCCCAACAGCATCCAAAACGGTATACTTGTTTTGAAGGGGAACGGCCACGAGGGATCCCTGCACTGTCTGCCTGTTTGTTTTTTTCCCCCTGACTGGAACCCAGCTATTCTTGTCCTGTACCTTGGGTGTGGTTACCTCCTTGTAACTCTTCTCAATCACCCCCTCTGCCTCCCGGATGATCCGAAGTTCATCCAGCTTCAGCTCCAGTTCCCTAACACGGTCTTTGAGGAGCTGAAGTTGGGTGCACTTCCCGCAGGTATAGTCAGCGGGGACACCGGTGGTATCCCTCACCACCCACATCCTACAGGAGGAGCATGCAACTGGCCTAGCCTCCATCCCTTCTTACCTGACAGAATATAGCTGCCCTGTGGACTAACTAGATCTCCGCCCTCCGACTCTGCTCCCAGTCAGCTACACTTTCTGTAAACTCCTGGCTCTCTTCGCACTCTTTACGGAAATGTCGTAAACAAAATGAAAGGAGCACCTTACTCCCTCCTAACCTAACTCCCTCGGTCACCAAACTCTTACTATAGCACTCCAAAAGCACCAAATTCAGCACTCCCTCTGTCACCAAACTCTTACTATAGCACTCAAAAAGCACCAAATTCAGCACTCCGTGCAAATTAACACATTAACACTGCAATGAAGTTACTGTGAAAATCCCCTAGTCGCCACATTCCGACGCCTGTTCGGGTACACAGAGGGAGAATTCAGAATGTTCAATTCAACTAATAGCACATCTTTCGGGGCTTGTGGGGGGAAACCGGAGCACCCGGAGGAAACCCACGCAGACACGGGGAGAATGTGCAGACTCCGCACAGACAGTTACCCAGCGGGGAATCGAACCCGGGTCCCTGGCACTGTGATGCAAAGTGCTAACCACTGTGCTACCGTGGCTGTCACTTCTTTCGGAGGAATAATGCCAATAATCAGATTTTTGTAGGTATAAATTTGCAATTCCTATCTTCCACTCTTCCTGTAAAGTGAATTCTTTATTTCTATTTAGTTACACATAACCTCGTATTCACATTTAGAGCTATAATCGGAGGTGTGGAGTTGTGTGTTAACAGAGAGTTGTAAAAAAAAAACTCTGAATGAATTCATTTTGTAATTACTCATTATGCAAATAGATTAGTTGATAAAAATGTCAGGCGGTGTCAGTATTACTGTGCTATAGTACTCAATCCATTTAAGACTGAGATGAAGAGTAATTTGTTCTCTGAGGGTAGTTGTTACGACACCCTGAGCTCGTGCGCGGTTAATTCCAGTCCCACATGCTCTGGAGTCACAACACGCGTGAATTAGCCAATAGTTCTTATACAAATTTTACAGCCCGCCCCCCCCGGGCTGTAAAATTCTGTCCTGTATATTCTTTTGATAAAGTGGTAGATTGTGAGCACAGCCTGCCAATCGATAACTCCTGAATTCAGAAAGTTTACAGCACAGAAAATGCCCATTCGGTCCTTTGAGCAGGCATCAAAATCTGGTTATAAATTTATATTCCACTTGAGGGTCGTCCATCTCTCTCTTCCCCTCACTATATTCTTTTCTCATGTTTAACCAGCTTCCTCCACTCCACCCCTTTAAATAATCCCCGCTACTCATCTCCACCAATCCTTTTCGTCTTGAGTTCCACCTTTACCCCACTCTCTGGGCAAATAACTTTCCCCTGTAGTCCCCATTGGATTTATAAAGTACCTCTCTAAAATTGGAGGCATCTGGTATTCGGTTCCCCCACGAATTAGAATATCTTCTTGAAATCTAGACTAGCAAAACTTTTCCATAAGTTTTAAAGATCTCCTCCATCAGGTCACCTTATTTGGCTAATGTCTGTGACACGAGCCCCAGATCCATTTAATCTTCCACCTGAGTGGCTGGTTGTCATGTGGGTCTGGAGTCACATCTTGGCCCGAGCTGGTAAGGGTGACAGCTTTCCCTCCGTAAATGACAGTAAGGAACCAGCAATGTGTTTATGGCAGTCCAACAGATTCTTTTCCATTTTCATAAGACGTGACCTGATAGGCTGCTGCTCAGAGTCATAGAGGTTTACAGCATGGAAACAGGCCCTTCGGCCCAGCTTGTCCATGCCGCCCAGTTTCTATCACTAAGCTAGTCCCACTTGCCCGCATTTGGCCCATATCCCTCTATACCCGCCCTGCCCATGTAACTGTCTAACTGTTTTTTAAAGGAAAAAATTGTACCCGCCTTTACCACTGCCTCGGGCAGCCCGTTCCAGATGCTCACCACCCTCTGTGTGAAGAATTTTCTCCTCTGGTCTCTTTTGTGTATCTCACCTTAAACCTATGCCCTCTAGTTCTACACTCCTCTACCTTTGGGAAAAGATATTGACTATCTACCTTATCGATGTTCCTCATTATTGTGTAGACCTTTATACAATCACCCCAAGCCTCCTACGCTCCAGGGAAAAAAGTCCCAGCCTATCCAGCCTCTCCTTATAACTCAGACCATCAAGTCCTGGTAGCATCGTCGTAAATCTTTTCTGCACTCTTTCTAGTTTAACAATAGCCTTCCTGTAATAGGCTGCCCAGAACTGAACACAGTGTTCCATGTGTGGTCTTACCAATGTCTTGTACAACTTCAACAAGACGTCCAACTCCTGTATTCAATATTCTGACCAATAAAACCTGGCATGCTGCGACTCCACCTTCAAGGAGCGATGAACCTGTACCCCTCGATCTCTTTGTTCTGTAACTCTCCCCAACTCCCTACCACTAACTGAGTAGGTCCTGCCTTGATTTGATCTACCACAATGGAGCACCTCACATTTATCCAAATTAAACTCCATCTGCCATTCATTGGCCCACTGGCCCAATTGGTCAAGACCGTGTTGCAATCTTATATAACCTTCTTCACTATCCACTATGCCACCAATCTTGGGGCCATCTGCAAACTTATTAACTGTACCTCCTACATTCTCATCTGAAGCATTAATATATATCATAAATAACAGCGGACCCAGCACCGATCCCTGAGGCACACTGCTGGTCACAGGCCTCCAGTTTGAAAAACAACCACCCCAACCACCCTGTGGCTTTTGTCGCTGACAGATTTATTTATTGCTGCCACAGAGAATTGGATCAATAATTGCAACAGATATGGGAGAAAGAGCCAGGAAACTAACTGGAGAGCCCCCCCAAAGAGCTGGCACAGTCTCACTGGGCTGAATGGTCGTCTCCATGATCCTATAATTTTGGTACTTTCTGTAACTTATTTCTTGTCTGAGTGAAACGGACATGATCCTCTGTTCAGTGATTGCAAACAATCTTATTGCTGAGGATAGATGCAATTCTTCTATTTCTATTAACCCTTTCCATGATCTCTGCGCATCCCAGGTGCTTTCCAGCCAATTACATGTTCATTGTAATGTATGAAATCAGGAAACCAATTTGCTCACGGCAAGATCCCATCGGCAGCAATGTGATCACGGCACATTGGTTAGCACTGGTGCCTCACAGCGCCAGGGACCCGTGTGAGCACTGCTGCCTCACAGTGCCAGGGATCGGGGTTAGCACTGCGGCCTCACAGTGCCAGGGATCGGGGTTAGCACTGCGGCCTCACAGTGCCAGGGATCGGGGTTAACACTGCGGCCTCACAGTGCCAGGGACCCGGGTTAACACTGCTGTCTCACAGTGCCAGGGACTCGGGTTAGCACTGCTGTCTCACAGTGCCAGGGACCCGGGTCAGTGCTGCGGCCTCACAGTGCCAGGGACCCGGGTTAGCACTGCTGTCTCACAGTGCCAGGGACCCGGGTCAGCACTGCTGCCTGACAGTGCCAGGGACCCGGGTCAGCGCTGCGGCCTCACAGTGCCAGGGACCCGGGTTAACACTGCTGTCTCACAGTGCCAGGGACCCGCGTTAACACTGCTGTCTCACAGTGCCAGGGACCCGGGTTAGCACTGTTGTCTCACAGTGCCAGGGACCCGGGTCAGCACTGCTGTCTCAGTGCCACGGACCCGGGTTAACACTGCTGTCTCACAGTGCCAGGGACCCGGGTCAGCACTGCTGTCTGACAGTGCCAGGGACCCGGGTTAGCACTGCTGTCTGACAGTGCCAGGGACCCGGGTTAGCACTGCTGCCTCACAGCGCCAGGGACCCGGGTCAGCACTGCTGTCTCACAGTGCCAGGGACCCGGGTCAGCACTGCTGTCTCAGTGCCAGGGACCCGGGTCAGCACTGCTGTCTCAGTGCCAGGGACCCAGGTCAGCACTGTTGTCTCACAGTGCCAGGGACCCTCGTTAACACTGCTGTCTCACAGTGCCAGGGACCCGGGTTAGCACTGCTGTCTCACAGTGCCAGGGACCCGGGTTAGCACTGCTGTCTCACAGTGCCAGGGACCCGGGTCAGCACTGCTGTCTCAGTGCCAGGGACCCGGGTTAACACTGCTGCCTCACAGTGCCAGGAACCCGGGTCAGCACTGCTGTCTCACAGTGCCAGGGACCCGGGTCAGCACTGCTGTCTCAGTGCCAGGGACCCAGGTCAGCACTGCTTCTCACAGAGCCAGGGACCCAGGTCAGCACTGCTGTCTCAGTGCCAGGGACCCGGGTCAGCACTGCTGTCTCACAGTGCCAGGGACCCGGGTCAGCACTGCTGTCTCAGTGCCAGGGACCCAGGTCAGCACTGCAGTCTCACAGAGCCAGGGACCCAGGTCAGCACTGCTGTCTCACAGCGCCAGGAACCCGGGTTAGCACTGCTGCCTCACAGTGCCAGGGACCCGGGTCAGCACTGCTGTCTCAGTGCCAGGGACCCAGGTCAGCACTGCTGTCTCACAGAGCCAGGGACCCAGGTCAGCACTGCTGTCTCACAGTGCCAGGGACCCGGGTCAGTGCTGCGGCCTCACAGTGCCAGGGACCCGGGTTAACACTGCTGTCTCACAGTGCCAGGGACCCGGGTCAGCACTGCTGCCTGACAGTGCCACGGACCCGGGTCAGCGCTGCGGCCTCACAGTGCCAGGGACCCGGGTTAACACTGCTGTCTCACAGTGCCAGGGACCCACGTTAACACTGCTGTCTCACAGTGCAAGGGACCCGGGTTAGCACTGCTGTCTCACAGTGCCAGGGACCCGGGTCAGCACTGCTGTCTCAGTGCCAGGGACCCGGGTTAACACTGCTGTCTCACAGTGCCAGGGACCCGGGTCAGCACTGCTGTCTGACAGTGCCAGGGACCCGGGTCAGCGCTGCGGCCTCACAGTGCCAGGGACCCGGGTTAACACTGCTGTCTCACAGAGCCAGGGACCCGGGTTAACACTGCTGTCTCACAGCGCCAGGGACCCGGGTTAGCACTGCTGTCTCACAGTGCCAGGGACCCGGGTCAGCACTGCTGTCTCAGTGCCAGGGACCCAGGTCAGCACTGCTGTCTCACAGAGCCAGGGACCCAGGTCAGCACTGCTGTCTCACAGTGCCAGGGACCCGGGTCAGTGCTGCGGCCTCACAGTGCCAGGGACCCAGGTTAACACTGCTGTCTCACAGTGCCAGGGACCCGGGTCAGCACTGCTGCCTGACAGTGCCACGGACCCGGGTCAGCGCTGCGGCCTCACAGTGCCAGGGACCCGGGTTAACACTGCTGTCTCACAGTGCCAGGGACCCGCGTTAACACTGCTGTCTCACAGTGCCAGGGACCCGGGTTAGCACTGCTGTCTCACAGTGCCAGGGACCCGGGTCAGCACTGCTGTCTCAGTGCCAGGGACCCGGGTTAACACTGCTGTCTCACAGTGCCAGGGACCCGGGTCAGCACTGCTGTCTGACAGTGCCAGGGACCCGGGTCAGCGCTGCGGCCTCACAGTGCCAGGGACCCGGGTTAACACTGCTGTCTCACAGAGCCAGGGACCCGGGTTAACACTGCTGTCTCACAGCGCCAGGGACCCGGGTTAGCACTGCTGTCTCACAGTGCCAGGGACCCGGGTCAGCACTGCTGTCTCAGTGCCAGGGACCCAGGTCAGCACTGCTGTCTCACAGTGCCAGGAACCCGGGTTAGCACTGCTGCCTCACAGCGCCAGGGACCCGGGTTAGCACTGCTGTCTCACAGTGCCAGGGACCCGGGTCAGCACTGCTGTCTCAGTGCCAGGGACCCAGGTCAGCACTGCTGTCTCACAGAGCCAGGGACCCGGGTTAGCACTGCTGCCTCACAGCGCCAGGGACCCGGGTCAGCACTGCTGTCTCACAGTGCCAGGGACCCGGGTCAGCACTGCTGTCTCACAGCGCCAGGGACCCAGGTCAGCACTGCTGTCTCACAGCGCCAGGGACCCGGGTTAGCACTGCTGCCTCACAGCGCCAGGGACCGGGGTTGGATTCCGGCCTCAGGCGACCGTGTGGCGCTTGCACATTCTCCCCGTGTCTGCGCGGGTTTCCTCCGGGTGCTTCGGTTTCTGCCCCCAGCCCAAAGATGTGCAGGTTAGCTGGATTGGCCATGCTAAATTGCCCGTTAGTGTCCAAAGGTTAGGTTGGGTCACGGGGATAGGGTGGGAAGGGGCCTTGATAGAGTGCTCTTTCAGAAGGTTGGTGCAGACTCGATGGGCTGAATGGCCTCCTGCACTGTAGGCTTTCCCTGAATTTTGAGCGTGAGATTGGAGAAATGTTTTGCTGCTTTTCCAATAGTGATCAGTAGATCTTTAGATCAAACAGGTGGGCCAGATGAGTTGGGAAAGTGCTAACTGATTGGTCATCCTCTTGTCAAAGGTGATTACCCAATCCTATATATTTAACTAGCCTCAACGTTTTGACAGAAGGAAATAATGGGCTGTAACTGTGGTGGAGTGTTGATCACAGTCGGATTGTCATTCCACCCCTAAATTACAGCCACATCTTCCTCCTCCAATTTGGAGGACTGCGGGGGTGTAAGAGGGTCGAGTAGTCAGTTGGCCGGGGGTGGGTCTGCTTCGGCGGTCAAAGGGGTGTTGGGTGGTCTGTGGTGGGGGTGCGAGGGGAGGTCAGATAATCAGTTGGGGGAGTGGCTTGAGGGTAGTCAACAAGCTGGGGGGGGTGGGTGTCGGGAGGTTAGTGAGGGGTAGGCGGAGGGGGTAGTCAAAAGGGCTGGGGTGGTAGTTGGAGGATCCCGTGGGGTGTAGGTGAGAATAGAGGGCAGTGAGGAGGTGGGATAGTGAGTGGGTGAGGGGTTAGTTAGGGGGAGGCCCATGGAGGGGTCAAATTGGTAATATGGCAGAAATCATCGGTTTTGATTTGGGTCAGACGTTCTCGCTAAAACAAGCACATTTTCTCTCACACAATGTCCTTAATTACAAGCCAATGGAATCAGATAATGCAATCCCAAAACAATGCAAAGTACTTGGACCTATTTCTTCAGCGTGAAGCTGACCTGGGAACAGGAAATGGTCAAAGTGCAAAGGATCGGGACAGAGTTTGAGTGCAGCGAGCGAGATGCAATGATCCATTTCCCGTTGTTGATGAGTGTTAATTTTCACTAGAGGGCAGTGTTGGGCAATGAGCTGCAGCTGAGGGGAATTTATCTCTGCTGCCATTAAGATCGTTTTGCTTAATAATCATTTTAACAAAATAATTATAAACCACTTGTCAGCCTCGGTTTTTCGGAATAGTGATTTTAAAAGAGTGTTAAGTGGGTGTTTGAGCAGCGGAGTGAATAGTGAATTGATGAGCTGGTTAAATTGTTTCACTCTCTGTATTCATTGAATCATAGGACAGTGAGGTAGAAAGAGGAGATTCGGCCCCTCGTGTTGGTCCCAGCTCTTTGAAAGACTTACCCAATTAGTGCCACTCACCAGCTCTTTCCCCTGCAAATGTTTTCCCTTTAATTCCCATTTTGAAACTTGCTGTGAATCTCCCCTTTCGGGTCACTGGGTATAAACACTGTCCAGATCTCACCTCTGGTTCCTTTGCTTAATTACCTTCAATCTGTGCCCCGCGGTTACTGACCCTCCTGCCACTGGAAACAATCCAGGGTGAGTATGTGGAACAGATTCAATGCACGGGGAGAGTGGAACACACAACTTTTTTAAGAAGGGAGATTTTCTCAGCTGGTGGGATTGACTTATCTTTCGAATCACAGAATGATGCATCACACTCGTGTGACCCATTTTGTCTGTGTGGATTCTTTGAGTGATTGATCCAATTAGTCCCACCCGCCTGCTCTTTCCCCAGAGGTCTGCAGATTTCATGTTTCAATTGTTTTTTAACTTTTTTTTGAAGTTCTCTCCTGCCATCACGCTTTCAGGCAGATCCTTACAGGTCAGAGCTGTAAATAAACATTGCCAATTGCCTTCATCCAGACATAGGAACACAGAAAATAGGAGCAGGAGGAGGCCATTCAGCCCTTCGAGCCTGCTCTGCCATTCATTATGGTTGTCAAGGTCAATACCCTATCCCACCTTCCCTCCCATATCCCTCAATCCCTTTAGCCCCAAGAGCTGTATCGAATTCCTTCTTGAAATTACAGAACGTTTTGGCCTCAACTACTTTCTGTGGTAGTGATTTCCACAGGTTCACCGCTCTCTGGGTGAAGACATTTCTCCTCACCTCAGTCCTAAAAGGTTTACCCCTTACCCTCAAACTATGACCCCCCAGTTCTGGACTCCCCCACCATCAGGAACATTCTTTCTGAATCTACCCTGTCTAAGCCTGTTAGAATTTTGTAAGTTGCTATGAGATCCCTCTCTCTCTTCTAAACTCCAATGAATATAATCCAACCCGATTTAGCCTGGTAAACCCTCGCTGCTCTCCCTCCACAGCAAGAACATCCTTCCTCAGATAAGGACACCAAAACTGCCCACAATACTCCAGGTATGGCCTCACCAAGGCCCTATACATTTGCAGTAAAATATCCCAATTCCTATGCTCAAATCCTCTCGCTATGAAGGAAACATACCATTTGCCACCTTTATTGCCTGCTGTACCTGCACGTTTACAAACAAAGAACAAAGAAATTTACAGCACATTATCAGGCCCTTCACCCTCCAAGCCCGTGCCGACCATGCTGCCCGACTAAACTACAATCTTTTACACTTCCTGGGTCCGTATCCCTCTATTCCCATCCTATTCATATATTTGTCAAGATGCCCCTTAAATGTCCCTATCGTCCCTGCTTCCACCACCTCCTCCGGTTGCGAGTTCCAGGCACCCACTGCCCTGTGCGTAAAAAACTTGCCTCGTACATCTACTCTAAACCTTGCCCCTCTCACCTTAAACCTATGCCCCCTAGTAATTGACCCCTCTACCCTGGGGAAAAGCCTCTGACTATCCACTCTGTCTATGCCCCTCATAATTTTGTAGACCTCTATCAGGTCTCCCCTCAACCTCCTTCGTTCCAATGAGAACAAACCGAGTTTATTCAACCGCTCCTCATAGCTAATGCCCTCCATACCAGGCAACATTCTGGTAAATCTCTTCTGCACCCTCTCTAAAGCCTCCACATCCTTCTGGTAGTGTGGCGACCAGAATTGAACACTATACTCCAAGTGTGGCCTAACTAAGGTTCTATACAGCTGCAACATGACTTGCCAATTCTTATACTCAATGCCTGGCCAATGAAGGCATGCATGCCGTATGCCTTCTTGACTACCTTCTCCACCTGTGTTGCCCCTTTCAATGACCCGTGGACCTGTACTCCTAGATCTCTTTGACTTTCAATACTCTTGAGGGTTCTACCATTCACTGTATATTCCCTACCTGCATTAGACCTTCCAAAATGCATTACCTCACATTTGTCCGGATTAAACTCCATCTGCCATCTTTCCGCCCAAGTCTCCAAACAATCTAAATCCTGCTGTATCCTCTGACAGTCCTCATCGCTATCCGCAATTCCACCAACCTTTGTGTCGTCTGCAAACTTACTAATCAGACCAGTTACATTTTCCTCCAAATCATTTATATATACTACAAAGAGCAAAGGTCCCAGCACTGATCCCTGTGGAACACCACTGGTCACAGCCCTCCAATTAGAAAAGCATCCTTCCATTGCTACTCTCTGCCTTCTATGACCTAGCCAGTTCTGTATCCACCTTGCCAGCTCACCCCTGATCCCGTGTGACTTCACCATTTGTACTAGTCTACCATGAGGGACCTTGTCAAAGGCCTTACTGAAGTCCATATAGACAACATCCACTGCCCTACCTGCATCAATCATCTTAGTGACCTCCTCGAAAAACTCTATCAAGTTAGTGAGACACGACCTCCCCTTCACAAAACCATGCTGCCTCTCACTAATACGTCCATTTGCTTCCAAATGGGAGTAGATCCTGTCTCGAAGAATTCTCTCCAGTAATTTCCCTACCACTGAAGTAAGGCTCACCGGCCTGTAGTTCCCTGGATTATCCTTGCTACCCTTCTTAAACAGAGGAACAACATTGGCTATTCTCCAGTCCTCCGGGACATCCCCTGAAGACAGTGAGGATCCAAAGATTTCTGTCAAGGACTCAGCAATTTCCTCTCCAGCCTCCTTCAGTATTCTGGGGTAGATCCCATCAGGCCCTGGGGACTTGTCTACCTTAATATTTTTTAAGACACCCAACACCTCGTCTTTTTGGATCTCAATGTGACCCAGGCTATCTACACCCCCTTCTCCAGACTCAACATCTACCAATTTCTTCTCTTTGGTGAATACTGATGCAAAGTATTCATTTAGTACCTCGCCCATTTCCTCTGGCTCCACACAGATTCTCTTGCCTATCCTTCAGTGGGCCAACCCTTTCCCTGGCTACCCTCTTGCTTTTTATGTATGTGTAAAAAGCCTTGGGATTTTCCTTAACCCTATTTGCCATTGACTTTTCGTGGCCCCTTCTAGCTCTCCTGACTCCTTGCTTAAGTTCCTTCCTACTTTCCTTATATTCCACGCAGGCTTCGTCTGTTCCCAGCCTTTTAGCCCTGACAAATGCCTCCTTTTTCTTTTTGACGAGGCCTACAATATCTCTCGTTATCCAAGGTTCCCGAAAATTGCCGTATTTATCCTTCTTCCTCACAGGAACATGCCGGTCCTGAATTCCTTTCAACTGACACTTGAAAGCCTCCCACATGTCAGATGTTGATTTGCCCTCAAACATCCGCCCCCAATCTATGTTCTTCAGTTCCCGCCTAATATTGTTATAATTAGCCTTCCCCCAATTTAGCACATTCATCCTAGGACCACTCTTATCCTTGTCCACCAGTACTTTAAAACTTACTGAATTGTGGTCACTGTTACCGAAATGCTCCCCTACTGAAACATCTACCACCTGGCCGGGCTCATTCCCCAATACCAGGTCCAGTACCGCCCCTTCCCTAGTTGGACTGTCTACATATTGTTTTAAGAAGCCCTCCTGGATGCTCCTTACAAACTCCGCCCTGTCTAAGCCCCTGGCACTAAGTGAGTCCCAGTCAATATTGGGGAAGTTGAAGTCTCCCATCACCACAACCCTGTTGTTTTTACTCTTTTCCAGAATCTGTCTACCTATCTGCTCCTCTATCTCCCGCTGGCTGTTGGGAGGCCTGCAGTAAACCCCCAACATTGTGACTGCACCCTTCTTCTTCCTGATCTCTACCCGTATAGCCTCACTGCCCTCTGAGGTGTCCTCCTGCAGTACAGCTGTGATATTCTCCCGAACCAGTAGCGCAACTCCGCCTCCCCTTTTACATCCCCCTCTATCCCGCCTGAAACATCTAAATCCTGGAACGTTTAGCTGCCAATCCTGCCCTTCCCTCAACCAGGTCTCTGTAATGGCAACAACATCATAGTTCCAAGTACTAATCCAAGCTCTAAGTTCATCTGCCTTACCCGTAATACTTCTTGCATTAAAACATATGCACTTCAGGCCACCAGACCCGCTGTGTTCAGCAACTTCTCCCTGTCTGCTCTGCCTCACAGCCCCACTATCCCTATTCCCTAGTTCTCCCTCAATGCTCTCACCTTCTGACCTATTGCTCCCGTTCCCACCCCCATGCCATACTAGTTTAAACGCTCCCGTGTGACACTAGCAAACCTCGCGGCCAGGATATTTATGCCTCTCTGGTTTAGATGCAACCCGTCCTTCTTCTATAGGTCACACCTGCCCCGGAAGAGCTCCCAGTGGTCCAGATAACGGAAACCCTCCCTCCTACACCAGCTGTTTAGCCACGTGTTTAGCTGCTCTATGTTCCTATGTCTAGCCTCACTGGCACGTGGCACAGGGAGTAATCCCGAGATTACAACCCTAGAGGTCCTGTCTTTTAACTTTCTGCCTAGCTCCCTGAACTCCTGCTGCAGGACCTCATGCCCCTTCCTGCCTATGTCCTTTGTACCAATATGTACAACGACCTCTGCCTGTTTGCCCTCCCCCTTCAGGATGCCCTCTACCCGTTCGGAGACATCCTGGACCCTGGCACCAGGGAGGCAACATACCATCCTGGAGTCTCTTTCACGTCCACAGAAGCGCCTATCTGTGCCCCTGACTATAGAGTCCCCTATTACTATTGCTCTTCTGCGCTTTGACCCTCCCTTCTGAACATCAGAGCCAGCCGTGGTGCCACTGCTCTGGCTGCTGCTGTTTTCCCCTGATAGGCTATCCCCCCCGACAGTATCCAAAGGGGTATACCTGTTCGAGAGGGGGACAACCACAGGGGATTCCTGCACTGACTGCCTGACCTTTCTGGTGGTCACCCATTTCTCTGCCTGCACCGTGGGTGTGACCACATTTACATAACTGCGATCTATGACGCTTTCCGCCACCTGCATGCTCCTAAGTGCATCCAATTGCTGCTCCAACCGAACCATGCGGTCTGTGAGGAGCTCCAGTTGGGTGCACTTTCTGCAGATGATGCCATCCGGGACGCTGGAAGCTTCCCGGACCTGCCACATCTCACAGTCAGAGCACTGCACCCCTCTAACTGACATTGCGTCAATTAATTAAAATTAAAAAAAAAAAATATATATATTTTTTTAAATTTCAAAGTTACTGTTAACTATACTTTCCGTGATACACGAGGACACCAAGGTCTCGCTGGGTATCCGCCTCTCTCAATTTACACCCATTCAAATAATCTGTGTCCTCTAGTTACCAACCCTACTACCAGTGGAAAAAGTTTCTCCTTAGTCACTCTATCAAAACACTGTTTTCAATAGGGTGGGGGATTTGTTTATAGAGGGGAGCTTTCCGAGTATGAGGGCGCTGGAGGAGAGGTTTGGGTTGGCGAGGGGAAACAAATTCAGGTATCTGCAGGTGCGGGACTTCCTACGTAAACAGGTGTCAACCTTCCCGCTCCTACCGCTAAGGGGGATTGAGGGTGGGTAGGAGAAGGGAGCGTCTCGGACATTTACAAGGAACTTATGAGGTCAGAGGAGACGCAGACCGAGGAGCTGAAGCTCAAGTGGGAGGAGGAGCTGGGAGGAGAGATAGAGGATGGTCTATGGGCGGACGCGTTGAGTAGAGTCAACCCGTCCGTAACATGTGCCAGGCTCAGCCTGATACAATTCAAGGTCGTTCACTGGGCTCACATGACAGTGGCTGAGATGAGCAGATTCTTTGGGGTGGAAGACAGGTGTGCAAAATGTGCGGGAGGACCAGCAAACCATATCCACATGTTCTGGGCATGTCCGAAGCTTAGGGGATTTTGGCAGGGGTTTGCGGATGTCGTGTCCACGGTGTTAAAAACAAGGGTGGTGCTGAGTCCAGAGGTGGCGATTTTCAGGGTGTCGGAAGACCCGGGAATCCAGGAGGAGAAAGAGGCAGACGTTCTGGCCTTTGCTTCCCCAGTAGCCCGGAGACGGATACTATTAGCTTGGAGCGACTCAAAGTCCCTGAAGTCGGAGACCTGGCTATCGGACATGGCTAGCTTTCTCTGTTTGGAGAAAATCAAGTTTGCCTTGAGGCGGGTCACTGTTCGGGTTCGCCCGGAGGTGGCAACCGTTCGTCAACTTCTTCGTGGAAAATTAATCGTCAGCAAAAGGGGGGGGGGGTAGTTTAGCTGAGAGTAGGGGGTTAATAAAGGTGGGACCTGTAAGGGAGGGAGACGGCTTTTGCACTATGTTTATAGTTTCATATACATTGTTTATTGTGTTGTCGTTGTTATAATACCCCAAAAAACTCAATAAAATGTTTATTAAAAAAAGTCACTGTTTTCAAATCTCCCTTTAACCCACTTCCCTTCTGAGAACAATCCCACATTGCCCAGTCGCTGCCCATAACTGAACAATCCCACATTGCCCAGTCGCTGCACATTACTGAACAATCCCACATTGCCCAGTCGCTGCCCATAACTGAACAATCCCACATTGCCCAGTCGCTGCCCATAACTGAACAATCCCACATTGCCCAGTCGCTGGACATTACTGAACAATCCCACATTGCCCAGTCGCTGCACATTACCGAACAATCCCACATTGCCCAGTCGCTGCACATTACTGAACAATCCCACATTGCCCAGTCGCTGCCCATAACTGAACAATCCCACATTGCCCAGTCGCTCCCCATAACTGAACAATCCCACATTGCCCAGTCGCTGCCCATAACTGAACAATCCCACATTGCCCAGTCGCTGCCCATTATTGAACATTCCCACATTGCCCAGTCGCTGCACATAACTGAACAATCCCACATTGCCCAGTCGCTGCACATTACTGAACAATCCCACATTGCCCAGTCGCTGCACATTACTGAACAATCCCACATTGCCCAGTCGCTGCCCATCACTGAACAATCCCACATTGCCCAGTCGCTGCACATTACTGAACAATCCCACATTGCCCAGTCGCTGCACATTACTGAACAATCCCACATTGCCCAGTCGCTGCCCATTACTGAACAATCCCACATTGCCCAGTCGCTGCACATTACTGAACAATCCCACATTGCCCAGTCGCTGCACATTACTGAACAATCCCACATTGCCCAGTCGCTGCACATTACTGAACAATCCCACATTGCCCAGTCGCTGCCCATTACTGAACAATCCCACATTGCCCAGTCGCTGCACATTACTGAACAATCCCACATTGCCCAGTCGCTGCACATTACTGAACAATCCCACATTGCCCAGTCGCTGCACATTACTGAACAATCCCACATTGCCCAGTCGCTGCACATTACTGAACAATCCCACATTGCCCAGTCGCTGCCCATAACTGAACAATCCCACATTGCCCAGTCACTGCCCATAACTGAACAATCCCACATTGCCCAGTCGCTGCCCATAACTGAACAATCCCACATTGCCCAGTCGCTGCCCATAACTGAACAATCCCACATTGCCCAGTCGCTGCCCATAACTGAACAATCCCACATTGCCCAGTCGCTGCACATTACTGAACAATCCCACATTGCCCAGTCGCTGCCCATAACTGAACAATCCCACATTGCCCAGTCGCTGCCCATAACTGAACAATCCCACATTGCCCAGTCACTGCCCATAACTGAACAAACCCACATTGCCCAGTCGCTGCCCATTACCGAACAATCCCACATTGCCCAGTCGCTGCCCATTACTGAACAATCCCACATTGCCCAGTCGCTGCACATTACTGAACAATCCCACATTGCCCAGTCGCTGCACATAACTGAACAATCCCACATTGCCCAGTCGCTGCCCATAACTGAACAATCCCACATTGCCCAGTCGCTGCCCATTACTGAACAATCCCACATTGCCCAGTCGCTGCACATTACTGAACAATCCCACATTGCCCAGTCGCTGCCCATTACTGAACAATCCCACATTGCCCAGTCGCTGCACATTACTGAACAATCCCACATTGCCCAGTCGCTGCCCATTACTGAACAATCCCACATTGCCCAGTCGCTGCACATAACTGAACAATCCCACATTGCCCAGTCGCTGCCCATTACTGAACAATCCCACATTGCCCAGTCGCTGCCCATTACTGAACAATCCCACATTGCCCAGTCGCTGCACATAACTGAACAATCCCACATTGCCCAGTCGCTGCCCATAACTGAACAATCCCACATTGCCCAGTCGCTGCACATTACTGAATAATCCCACATTGCCCAGTCGCTGCACATCACTGAACAATCCCACATTGCCCAGTCGCTGCACATTACTGAACAATCCCACATTGCCCAGTCGCTGCACATTACTGAACAATCCCACATTGCCCAGTCGCTGCACATTACTGAACAATCCCACATTGCCCAGTCGCTGCCCATTACTGAACAATCCCACATTGCCCAGTCGCTGCACATTACTGAACAATCCCACATTGCCCAGTCGCTGCACATTACTGAAATATCCCACATTGCCCAGTCGCTGCACATAACTGAACAATCCCACATTGCCCAGTCGCTGCACATTACTGAACAATCCCACATTGCCCAGTCGCTGCACATTACTGAACAATCCCACATTGCCCAGTCGCTGACCATCACTGAACAATCCCACATTGCCCAGTCGCTGCCCATAACTGAACAATCCCACATTGCCCAGTCGCTGCACATTACTGAACAATCCCACATTGCCCAGTCGCTGCACATTACTGAACAATCCCACATTGCCCAGTCGATGCACATAACTGAACAATCCCACATTGCCCAGTCGCTGCACATTACTGAACAATCCCACATTGCCCAGTCGCTGCACATTACTGAACAATCCCACATTGCCCAGTCGCTGCACATTACTGAACAATCCCACATTGCCCAGTCGCTGCACATTACTGAACAATCCCACATTGCCCAGTCGCTGCACATTACTGAACAATCCCACATTGCCCAGTCGCTGCACATTACTGAATAATCCCACATTGCCCAGTCGCTGCACATTACCGAACAATCCCACATTGCCCAGTCGCTGCCCATTACTGGACAATCCCACATTGCCCAGTGGCTGCACATTACTGAACAATCCCACATTGCCCAGTCGCTGCACATTACTGAACAATCCCACATTGCCCAGTCGCTGCACATTACTGAACAATCCCACATTGCCCAGTCGCTGCACATTACTGAACAATCCCACATTGCCCAGTCGCTGCACATTACTGAACAATCCCACATTGCCCAGTCGCTGCACATTACTGAACAATCCCACATTGCCCAGTCACTGCACATAACTGAACAATCCCACATTGCCCAGTCGCTGCCCATTACTGAACAATCCCACATTGCCCCGTCGCTGCCCATAACTGAACAATCCCACATTGCCCAGTCTCTGCACATTACTGAACAATCCCACATTGCCCAGTCGCTGCCCATAACTGAACAATCCCACATTGCCCAGTCGCTGCACATTACTGAACAATCCCACATTGCCCAGTCGCTGCACATTACTGAACAATCCCACATTGCCCAGTCGCTGCCCATAACTGAACAATCCCACATTGCCCAGTCGCTGCACATTACTGAACAATCCCACATTGCCCAGTCGCTGCACATAACTGAACAATCCCACATTGCCCAGTCGCTGCACATTACTGAACAATCCCACATTGCCCAGTCGCTGCCCATAACTGAACAAACCCACATTGCCCAGTCGCTGCCCATTACTGAACAAACCCACATTGCCCAGTCGCTGCACATTACTGAACAATCCCACATTGCCCTGTCGCTGCCCATTACTGAACAATCCCACATTGCCCAGTCGCTGCACATTACTGAACAATCCCACATTGCCCAGTCGCTGCACATTACTGAACAATCCCACATTGCCCAGTCGCTGCACATTACTGAACAATCCCACATTGCCCTGTCGCTGCCCATTACTGAACAATCCCACATTGCCCAGTCGCTGCCCATAACTGAACAATCCCACATTGCCCAGTCGCTGCACATTACTGAACAATCCCACATTGCCCAGTCGCTGCACATTACTGAACAATCCCACATTGCCCAGTCGCTGCCCATAACTGAACAATCCCACATTGCCCAGTTGCTGCCCATTACTGAACAATCCCACATTGCCCTGTCGCTGCCCATTACTGAACAATCCCACATTGCCCAGTCGCTGCACATTACTGAACAATCCCACATTGCCCAGTCGCTGCCCATTACTGAACAATCCCACATTGCCCAGTCGCTGCCCATTACTGAACAATCCCACATTGCCCAGTCGCTGCACATTACTGAACAATCCCACATTGCCCAGTCACTGCCCATTACTGAACAATCCCACATTGCCCAGTCGCTGCCCATTACTGAACAACCCCACATTGCCCAGTCGCTGCACATTACTGAACAATCCCACATTGCCCAGTCGCTGCACATAACTGAACAACCCCACATTGCCCAGTCGCTGCCCATTACTGAACAATCCCACATTGCCCAGTCGCTGCACATTACTGAACAATCCCACATTGCCCAGTCACTGCCCATTACTGAACAATCCCACATTGCCCAGTCGCTGCCCATTACTGAACAATCCCACATTGCCCAGTCGCTGCCCATTACTGAACAATCCCACATTGCCCAGTCGCTGCACATTACTGAACAATCCCACATTGCCCAGTCACTGCCCATTACTGAACAATCCCACATTGCCCAGTCGCTGCCCATTACTGAACAACCCCACATTGCCCAGTCGCTGCACATAACTGAACAATCCCACATTGCCCAGTCGCTGCACATAACTGAACAATCCCACATTGCCCAGTCGCTGCACATAACTGAACAATCCCACATTGCCCAGTCGCTGCCCATAACTGAACAACCCCACATTGCCCAGTCGCTGCACATTACTGAACAATCCCACATTGCCCAGTCGCTGCCCATAACTGAACAATCCCACATTGCCCAGTCGCTGCCCATTACTGAACAATCCCACATTGCCCAGTCGCTGCACATTACTGAACAATCCCACATTGCCCAGTCACTGCACATTACTGAACAATCCCACATTGCCCCGTCGCTGCCCATAACTGAACAAACCCACATTGCCCAGTCGCTGACCATCACTGAACAAACCCACATTGCCCAGTCGCTGCCCATAACTGAACAATCCCACATTGCCCAGTCGCTGCACATTACTGAACAATCCCACATTGCCCAGTCGCTGCACATTACTGAACAATCCCACATTGCCCAGTCGCTGCACATTACTGAACAATCCCACATTGCCCAGTCGCTGCCCATTACTGAACAATCCCACATTGCCCAGTCGCTGCACATTACTGAACAATCCCACATTGCCCAGTCGCTGCACATAACTGAACAATCCCACATTGCCCAGTCGCTGCACATTACTGAACAATCCCACATTGCCCAGTCGCTGCCCATAACTGAACAATCCCACATTGCCCAGTCGCTGCCCATTACTGAACAATCCCACATTGCCCAGTCGCTGCACATTACTGAACAATCCCACATTGCCCAGTCGCTGCCCATTACTGAACAATCCCACATTGCCCAGTCGCTGCACATTACTGAACAATCCCACATTGCCCAGTCGCTGCCCATTACTGAACAATCCCACATTGCCCAGTCGCTGCACATAACTGAACAATCCCACATTGCCCAGTCGCTGCCCATTACTGAACAATCCCACATTGCCCAGTCGCTGCCCATTACTGAACAATCCCACATTGCCCAGTCGCTGCACATAACTGAACAATCCCACATTGCCCAGTCGCTGCCCATAACTGAACAATCCCACATTGCCCAGTCGCTGCACATTACTGAATAATCCCACATTGCCCAGTCGCTGCACATCACTGAACAATCCCACATTGCCCAGTCGCTGCACATTACTGAACAATCCCACATTGCCCAGTCGCTGCACATTACTGAACAATCCCACATTGCCCAGTCGCTGCCCATTACTGAACAATCCCACATTGCCCAGTCGCTGCACATTACTGAACAATCCCACATTGCCCAGTCGCTGCACATTACTGAAATATCCCACATTGCCCAGTCGCTGCACATAACTGAACAATCCCACATTGCCCAGTCGCTGCACATTACTGAACAATCCCACATTGCCCAGTCGCTGCACATTACTGAACAATCCCACATTGCCCAGTCGCTGACCATCACTGAACAATCCCACATTGCCCAGTCGCTGCCCATAACTGAACAATCCCACATTGCCCAGTCGCTGCACATTACTGAACAATCCCACATTGCCCAGTCGCTGCACATTACTGAACAATCCCACATTGCCCAGTCGATGCACATAACTGAACAATCCCACATTGCCCAGTCGCTGCACATTACTGAACAATCCCACATTGCCCAGTCGCTGCACATTACTGAACAATCCCACATTGCCCAGTCGCTGCACATTACTGAACAATCCCACATTGCCCAGTCGCTGCACATTACTGAACAATCCCACATTGCCCAGTCGCTGCACATTACTGAACAATCCCACATTGCCCAGTCGCTGCACATTACTGAATAATCCCACATTGCCCAGTCGCTGCACATTACCGAACAATCCCACATTGCCCAGTCGCTGCCCATTACTGAACAATCCCACATTGCCCAGTGGCTGCACATTACTGAACAATCCCACATTGCCCAGTCGCTGCACATTACTGAACAATCCCACATTGCCCAGTCGCTGCACATTACTGAACAATCCCACATTGCCCAGTCGCTGCACATTACTGAACAATCCCACATTGCCCAGTCGCTGCACATTACTGAACAATCCCACATTGCCCAGTCGCTGCACATTACTGAACAATCCCACATTGCCCAGTCACTGCACATAACTGAACAATCCCACATTGCCCAGTCGCTGCCCATTACTGAACAATCCCACATTGCCCCGTCGCTGCCCATAACTGAACAATCCCACATTGCCCAGTCTCTGCACATTACTGAACAATCCCACATTGCCCAGTCGCTGCCCATAACTGAACAATCCCACATTGCCCAGTCGCTGCACATTACTGAACAATCCCACATTGCCCAGTCGCTGCACATTACTGAACAATCCCACATTGCCCAGTCGCTGCCCATAACTGAACAATCCCACATTGCCCAGTCGCTGCACATTACTGAACAATCCCACATTGCCCAGTCGCTGCACATAACTGAACAATCCCACATTGCCCAGTCGCTGCACATTACTGAACAATCCCACATTGCCCAGTCGCTGCCCATAACTGAACAAACCCACATTGCCCAGTCGCTGCCCATTACTGAACAAACCCACATTGCCCAGTCGCTGCACATTACTGAACAATCCCACATTGCCCTGTCGCTGCCCATTACTGAACAATCCCACATTGCCCAGTCGCTGCACATTACTGAACAATCCCACATTGCCCAGTCGCTGCACATTACTGAACAATCCCACATTGCCCAGTCGCTGCACATTACTGAACAATCCCACATTGCCCTGTCGCTGCCCATTACTGAACAATCCCACATTGCCCAGTCGCTGCCCATAACTGAACAATCCCACATTGCCCAGTCGCTGCACATTACTGAACAATCCCACATTGCCCAGTCGCTGCACATTACTGAACAATCCCACATTGCCCAGTCGCTGCCCATAACTGAACAATCCCACATTGCCCAGTTGCTGCCCATTACTGAACAATCCCACATTGCCCTGTCGCTGCCCATTACTGAACAATCCCACATTGCCCAGTCGCTGCACATTACTGAACAATCCCACATTGCCCAGTCGCTGCCCATTACTGAACAATCCCACATTGCCCAGTCGCTGCCCATTACTGAACAATCCCACATTGCCCAGTCGCTGCACATTACTGAACAATCCCACATTGCCCAGTCACTGCCCATTACTGAACAATCCCACATTGCCCAGTCGCTGCCCATTACTGAACAACCCCACATTGCCCAGTCGCTGCACATTACTGAACAATCCCACATTGCCCAGTCGCTGCACATAACTGAACAACCCCACATTGCCCAGTCGCTGCCCATTACTGAACAATCCCACATTGCCCAGTCGCTGCACATTACTGAACAATCCCACATTGCCCAGTCACTGCCCATTACTGAACAATCCCACATTGCCCAGTCGCTGCCCATTACTGAACAATCCCACATTGCCCAGTCGCTGCCCATTACTGAACAATCCCACATTGCCCAGTCGCTGCACATTACTGAACAATCCCACATTGCCCAGTCACTGCCCATTACTGAACAATCCCACATTGCCCAGTCGCTGCCCATTACTGAACAACCCCACATTGCCCAGTCGCTGCACATAACTGAACAATCCCACATTGCCCAGTCGCTGCACATAACTGAACAATCCCACATTGCCCAGTCGCTGCACATAACTGAACAATCCCACATTGCCCAGTCGCTGCCCATAACTGAACAACCCCACATTGCCCAGTCGCTGCACATTACTGAACAATCCCACATTGCCCAGTCGCTGCCCATAACTGAACAATCCCACATTGCCCAGTCGCTGCCCATTACTGAACAATCCCACATTGCCCAGTCGCTGCACATTACTGAACAATCCCACATTGCCCAGTCACTGCACATTACTGAACAATCCCACATTGCCCCGTCGCTGCCCATAACTGAACAAACCCACATTGCCCAGTCGCTGACCATCACTGAACAAACCCACATTGCCCAGTCGCTGCCCATAACTGAACAATCCCACATTGCCCAGTCGCTGCACATTACTGAACAATCCCACATTGCCCAGTCGCTGCACATTACTGAACAATCCCACATTGCCCAGTCGCTGCACATTACTGAACAATCCCACATTGCCCAGTCGCTGCCCATTACTGAACAATCCCACATTGCCCAGTCGCTGCACATTACTGAACAATCCCACATTGCCCAGTCGCTGCACATAACTGAACAATCCCACATTGCCCAGTCGCTGCCCATAACTGAACAACCCCACATTGCCCAGTCGCTGCACATTACTGAACAATCCCACATTGCCCAGTCGCTGCCCATAACTGAACAATCCCACATTGCCCAGTCGCTGCCCATTACTGAACAATCCCACATTGCCCAGTCGCTGCACATTACTGAACAATCCCACATTGCCCAGTCACTGCACATTACTGAACAATCCCACATTGCCCCGTCGCTGCCCATAACTGAACAAACCCACATTGCCCAGTCGCTGACCATCACTGAACAAACCCACATTGCCCAGTCGCTGCCCATAACTGAACAATCCCACATTGCCCAGTCGCTGCACATTACTGAACAATCCCACATTGCCCAGTCGCTGCACATTACTGAACAATCCCACATTGCCCAGTCGCTGCACATTACTGAACAATCCCACATTGCCCAGTCGCTGCCCATTACTGAACAATCCCACATTGCCCAGTCGCTGCACATTACTGAACAATCCCACATTGCCCAGTCGCTGCACATAACTGAACAATCCCACATTGCCCAGTCGCTGCACATTACTGAACAATCCCACATTGCCCAGTCGCTGCCCATAACTGAACAATCCCACATTGCCCAGTCGCTGCACATTACTGAACAATCCCACATTGCCCAGTCGCTGCACATTACTGAACAATCCCACATTGCCCAGTCGCTGCACATTACTGAACAATCCCACATTGCCCAGTCGCTGCACATTACTGAACAATCCCACATTGCCCAGTCGCTGCCCATAACTGAACAATCCCACATTGCCCAGTTGCTGCCCATTACTGAACAATCCCACATTGCCCTGTCGCTGCCCATTACTGAACAATCCCACATTGCCCAGTCGCTGCACATTACTGAACAATCCCACATTGCCCAGTCGCTGCCCATTACTGAACAATCCCACATTGCCCAGTCGCTGCCCATTACTGAACAATCCCACATTGCCCAGTCGCTGCACATTACTGAACAATCCCACATTGCCCAGTCACTGCCCATTACTGAACAATCCCACATTGCCCAGTCGCTGCCCATTACTGAACAACCCCACATTGCCCAGTCGCTGCACATTACTGAACAATCCCACATTGCCCAGTCGCTGCACATAACTGAACAACCCCACATTGCCCAGTCGCTGCCCATTACTGAACAATCCCACATTGCCCAGTCGCTGCACATTACTGAACAATCCCACATTGCCCAGTCACTGCCCATTACTGAACAATCCCACATTGCCCAGTCGCTGCCCATTACTGAACAATCCCACATTGCCCAGTCGCTGCCCATTACTGAACAATCCCACATTGCCCAGTCGCTGCACATTACTGAACAATCCCACATTGCCCAGTCACTGCCCATTACTGAACAATCCCACATTGCCCAGTCGCTGCCCATTACTGAACAACCCCACATTGCCCAGTCGCTGCACATAACTGAACAATCCCACATTGCCCAGTCGCTGCACATAACTGAACAATCCCACATTGCCCAGTCGCTGCACATAACTGAACAATCCCACATTGCCCAGTCGCTGCCCATAACTGAACAACCCCACATTGCCCAGTCGCTGCACATTACTGAACAATCCCACATTGCCCAGTCGCTGCCCATAACTGAACAATCCCACATTGCCCAGTCGCTGCCCATTACTGAACAATCCCACATTGCCCAGTCGCTGCACATTACTGAACAATCCCACATTGCCCAGTCACTGCACATTACTGAACAATCCCACATTGCCCCGTCGCTGCCCATAACTGAACAAACCCACATTGCCCAGTCGCTGACCATCACTGAACAAACCCACATTGCCCAGTCGCTGCCCATAACTGAACAATCCCACATTGCCCAGTCGCTGCACATTACTGAACAATCCCACATTGCCCAGTCGCTGCACATTACTGAACAATCCCACATTGCCCAGTCGCTGCACATTACTGAACAATCCCACATTGCCCAGTCGCTGCCCATTACTGAACAATCCCACATTGCCCAGTCGCTGCACATTACTGAACAATCCCACATTGCCCAGTCGCTGCACATAACTGAACAATCCCACATTGCCCAGTCGCTGCACATTACTGAACAATCCCACATTGCCCAGTCGCTGCCCATAACTGAACAATCCCACATTGCCCAGTCGCTGCACATTACTGAACAATCCCACATTGCCCAGTCGCTGCACATTACTGAACAATCCCACATTGCCCAGTCGCTGCACATTACTGAACAATCCCACATTGCCCAGTCGCTGCACATAACTGAACAATCCCACATTGCCCAGTCGCTGCACATAACTGAACAATCCCACATTGCCCAGTCGCTGCCCATAACTGAACAATCCCACATTGCCCAGTCGCTGCTCATAACTGAACAATCCCACATTGCCCAGTCGCTGCACATCACTGAACAATCCCACATTGCCCAGTCGCTGCACATAACTGAACAATCCCACATTGCCCAGTCGCTGCACATTACTGAACAATCCCACATTGCCCAGTCGCTGCACATCACTGAACAATCCCACATTGCCCAGTCGCTGCACATAACTGAACAATCCCACATTGCCCAGTCGCTGCACATTACTGAACAATCCCACATTGCCCAGTCGCTGCACATTACTGAACAATCCCACATTGCCCAGTCGCTGCACATTACTGAACAATCCCACATTGCCCAGTCGCTGCACAAAACTGAACAATCCCACATTGCCCAGTCGCTGCACATTACTGAACAATCCCACATTGCCCAGTCGCTGCACATTACTGAACAATCCCACATTGCCCCGTCGCTGCCCATAACTGAACAAACCCACATTGCCCAGTCGCTGACCATCACTGAACAAACCCACATTGCCCAGTCGCTGCCCATAACTGAACAATCCCACATTGCCCAGTCGCTGCACATTACTGAACAATCCCACATTGCCCAGTCGCTGCACATTACTGAACAATCCCACATTGCCCAGTCGCTGCACATTACTGAACAATCCCACATTGCCCAGTCGCTGCCCATAACTGAACAATCCCACATTGCCCAGTCGCTGCACATAACTGAACAATCCCACATTGCCCAGTCGCTGCACATTACTGAACAATCCCACATTGCCCAGTCACTGCACATTACTGAACAATCCCACATTGCCCAGTCGCTGCACATTACTGAACAATCCCACATTGCCCAGTCGCTGCACATTACTGAACAATCCCACATTGCCCAGTCGCTGCCCATAACTGAACAATCCCACATTGCCCAGTCGCTGCCCATTACTGAACAATCCCACATTGCCCAGTCGCTGCACATTACTGAACAATCCCACATTGCCCAGTCGCTGCACATTACTGAACAATCCCACATTGCCCAGTCGCTGCCCATAACTGAACAATCCCACATTGCCCAGTCGCTGCACATAACTGAACAATCCCACATTGCCCAGTCGCTGCACATTACTGAACAATCCCACATTGCCCAGTCGCTGCCCATTACTGAACAATTCCACATTGCCCAGTCGCTGCACATTACTGAACAATCCCACATTGCCCCGTCGCTGCACATTACTGAACAATCCCACATTGCACAGTCGCTGCCCATAACTGAACAATCCCACATTGCCCAGTCGCTGCACATTACTGAACAATCCCACATTGCCCCGTCGCTGCCCATAACTGAACAATCCCACATTGCCCCGTCGCTGCACATTACTGAACAATCCCACATTGCACAGTCGCTGCCCATAACTGAACAATCCCACATTGCCCAGTCGCTGCACATAACTGAACAAACCCACATTGCCCAGTCGCTGACCATCACTGAACAAACCCACATTGCCCAGTCGCTGCCCATAACTGAACAATCCCACATTGCCCAGTCGCTGCACATTACTGAACAATCCCACATTGCCCAGTCGCTGCACATTACTGAACAATCCCACATTGCCCAGTCGCTGCCCATAACTGAACAATCCCACATTGCCCAGTCGCTGCCCATAACTGAACAATCCCACATTGCCCAGTCGCTGCACATTACTGAACAATCCCACATTGCCCAGTCGCTGCACATTACTGAACAATCCCACATTGCCCAGTCGCTGCACATTACTGAACAATCCCACATTGCCCAGTCGCTGCACATAACTGAACAATCCCACATTGCCCAGTCGCTGCACATTACTGAACAATCCCACATTGCCCAGTCGCTGCACATAACTGAACAATCCCACATTGCCCAGTCGCTGCACATTACTGAACAATCCCACATTGCCCAGTCGCTGCCCATTACTGAACAATCCCACATTGCCCAGTCGCTGCCCATAACTGAACAATCCCACATTGCCCAGTCGCTGCACATTACTGAATAATCCCACATTGCCCAGTCGCTGCACATTACCGAACAATCCCACATTGCCCAGTCGCTGCCCATTACTGAACAATCCCACATTGCCCAGTGGCTGCACATTACTGAACAATCCCACATTGCCCAGTCGCTGCACATTACTGAACAATCCCACATTGCCCAGTCGCTGCACATTACTGAACAATCCCACATTGCCCAGTCGCTGCACATTACTGAACAATCCCACATTGCCCAGTCGCTGCACATTACTGAACAATCCCACATTGCCCAGTCGCTGCACATTACTGAACAATCCCACATTGCCCAGTCACTGCACATAACTGAACAATCCCACATTGCCCAGTCGCTGCCCATTACTGAACAATCCCACATTGCCCCGTCGCTGCCCATAACTGAACAATCCCACATTGCCCAGTCTCTGCACATTACTGAACAATCCCACATTGCCCAGTCGCTGCCCATAACTGAACAATCCCACATTGCCCAGTCGCTGCACATTACTGAACAATCCCACATTGCCCAGTCGCTGCACATTACTGAACAATCCCACATTGCCCAGTCGCTGCCCATAACTGAACAATCCCACATTGCCCAGTCGCTGCACATTACTGAACAATCCCACATTGCCCAGTCGCTGCACATAACTGAACAATCCCACATTGCCCAGTCGCTGCACATTACTGAACAATCCCACATTGCCCAGTCGCTGCCCATAACTGAACAAACCCACATTGCCCAGTCGCTGCCCATTACTGAACAAACCCACATTGCCCAGTCGCTGCACATTACTGAACAATCCCACATTGCCCTGTCGCTGCCCATTACTGAACAATCCCACATTGCCCAGTCGCTGCACATTACTGAACAATCCCACATTGCCCAGTCGCTGCACATTACTGAACAATCCCACATTGCCCAGTCGCTGCACATTACTGAACAATCCCACATTGCCCTGTCGCTGCCCATTACTGAACAATCCCACATTGCCCAGTCGCTGCCCATAACTGAACAATCCCACATTGCCCAGTCGCTGCACATTACTGAACAATCCCACATTGCCCAGTCGCTGCACATTACTGAACAATCCCACATTGCCCAGTCGCTGCCCATAACTGAACAATCCCACATTGCCCAGTTGCTGCCCATTACTGAACAATCCCACATTGCCCTGTCGCTGCCCATTACTGAACAATCCCACATTGCCCAGTCGCTGCACATTACTGAACAATCCCACATTGCCCAGTCGCTGCCCATTACTGAACAATCCCACATTGCCCAGTCGCTGCCCATTACTGAACAATCCCACATTGCCCAGTCGCTGCACATTACTGAACAATCCCACATTGCCCAGTCACTGCCCATTACTGAACAATCCCACATTGCCCAGTCGCTGCCCATTACTGAACAACCCCACATTGCCCAGTCGCTGCACATTACTGAACAATCCCACATTGCCCAGTCGCTGCACATAACTGAACAATCCCACATTGCCCAGTCGCTGCACATTACTGAACAATCCCACATTGCCCAGTCACTGCCCATTACTGAACAATCCCACATTGCCCAGTCGCTGCCCATTACTGAACAATCCCACATTGCCCAGTCGCTGCCCATTACTGAACAATCCCACATTGCCCAGTCGCTGCACATTACTGAACAATCCCACATTGCCCAGTCACTGCCCATTACTGAACAATCCCACATTGCCCAGTCGCTGCCCATTACTGAACAACCCCACATTGCCCAGTCGCTGCACATAACTGAACAATCCCACATTGCCCAGTCGCTGCACATAACTGAACAATCCCACATTGCCCAGTCGCTGCACATAACTGAACAATCCCACATTGCCCAGTCGCTGCCCATAACTGAACAACCCCACATTGCCCAGTCGCTGCACATTACTGAACAATCCCACATTGCCCAGTCGCTGCCCATAACTGAACAATCCCACATTGCCCAGTCGCTGCCCATTACTGAACAATCCCACATTGCCCAGTCGCTGCACATTACTGAACAATCCCACATTGCCCAGTCACTGCACATTACTGAACAATCCCACATTGCCCCGTCGCTGCCCATAACTGAACAAACCCACATTGCCCAGTCGCTGACCATCACTGAACAAACCCACATTGCCCAGTCGCTGCCCATAACTGAACAATCCCACATTGCCCAGTCGCTGCACATTACTGAACAATCCCACATTGCCCAGTCGCTGCACATTACTGAACAATCCCACATTGCCCAGTCGCTGCACATTACTGAACAATCCCACATTGCCCAGTCGCTGCCCATTACTGAACAATCCCACATTGCCCAGTCGCTGCACATTACTGAACAATCCCACATTGCCCAGTCGCTGCACATAACTGAACAATCCCACATTGCCCAGTCGCTGCACATTACTGAACAATCCCACATTGCCCAGTCGCTGCCCATAACTGAACAATCCCACATTGCCCAGTCGCTGCACATTACTGAACAATCCCACATTGCCCAGTCGCTGCACATTACTGAACAATCCCACATTGCCCAGTCGCTGCACATTACTGAACAATCCCACATTGCCCAGTCGCTGCTCATAACTGAACAATCCCACATTGCCCAGTCGCTGCACATCACTGAACAATCCCACATTGCCCAGTCGCTGCACATAACTGAACAATCCCACATTGCCCAGTCGCTGCACATTACTGAACAATCCCACATTGCCCAGTCGCTGCACATCACTGAACAATCCCACATTGCCCAGTCGCTGCACATAACTGAACAATCCCACATTGCCCAGTCGCTGCACATTACTGAACAATCCCACATTGCCCAGTCGCTGCACATTACTGAACAATCCCACATTGCCCAGTCGCTGCACATTACTGAACAATCCCACATTGCCCAGTCGCTGCACAAAACTGAACAATCCCACATTGCCCAGTCGCTGCACATTACTGAACAATCCCACATTGCCCAGTCGCTGCACATTACTGAACAATCCCACATTGCCCCGTCGCTGCCCATAACTGAACAAACCCACATTGCCCAGTCGCTGACCATCACTGAACAAACCCACATTGCCCAGTCGCTGCCCATAACTGAACAATCCCACATTGCCCAGTCGCTGCACATTACTGAACAATCCCACATTGCCCAGTCGCTGCACATTACTGAACAATCCCACATTGCCCAGTCGCTGCACATTACTGAACAATCCCACATTGCCCAGTCGCTGCCCATAACTGAACAATCCCACATTGCCCCGTCGCTGCACATAACTGAACAATCCCACATTGCCCAGTCGCTGCACATTACTGAACAATCCCACATTGCCCAGTCACTGCACATTACTGAACAATCCCACATTGCCCAGTCGCTGCACATTACTGAACAATCCCACATTGCCCAGTCGCTGCACATTACTGAACAATCCCACATTGCCCAGTCGCTGCCCATAACTGAACAATCCCACATTGCCCAGTCGCTGCCCATTACTGAACAATCCCACATTGCCCAGTCGCTGCACATTACTGAACAATCCCACATTGCCCAGTCGCTGCACATTACTGAATAATCCCACATTGCCCAGTCGCTGCCCATAACTGAACAATCCCACATTGCCCAGTCGCTGCACATAACTGAACAATCCCACATTGCCCAGTCGCTGCACATTACTGAACAATCCCACATTGCCCAGTCGCTGCCCATTACTGAACAATCCCACATTGCCCCGTCGCTGCACATTACTGAACAATCCCACATTGCACAGTCGCTGCCCATAACTGAACAATCCCACATTGCCCAGTCGCTGCACATTACTGAACAATCCCACATTGCCCCGTCGCTGCCCATAACTGAACAATCCCACATTGCCCCGTCGCTGCACATTACTGAACAATCCCACATTGCACAGTCGCTGCCCATAACTGAACAATCCCACATTGCCCAGTCGCTGCACATAACTGAACAAACCCACATTGCCCAGTCGCTGACCATCACTGAACAAACCCACATTGCCCAGTCGCTGCCCATAACTGAACAATCCCACATTGCCCAGTCGCTGCACATTACTGAACAATCCCACATTGCCCAGTCGCTGCACATTACTGAACAATCCCACATTGCCCAGTCGCTGCCCATAACTGAACAATCCCACATTGCCCAGTCGCTGCCCATAACTGAACAATCCCACATTGCCCAGTCGCTGCACATAACTGAACAATCCCACATTGCCCAGTCGCTGCACATTACTGAACAATCCCACATTGCCCAGTCGCTGCCCATTACTGAACAATCCCACATTGCCCCGTCGCTGCACATTACTGAACAATCCCACATTGCACAGTCGCTGCCCATAACTGAACAATCCCACATTGCCCAGTCGCTGCACATTACTGAACAATCCCACATTGCCCCGTCGCTGCCCATAACTGAACAATCCCACATTGCCCCGTCGCTGCACATTACTGAACAATCCCACATTGCACAGTCGCTGCCCATAACTGAACAATCCCACATTGCCCAGTCGCTGCACATAACTGAACAAACCCACATTGCCCAGTCGCTGACCATCACTGAACAAACCCACATTGCCCAGTCGCTGCCCATAACTGAACAATCCCACATTGCCCAGTCGCTGCACATTACTGAACAATCCCACATTGCCCAGTCGCTGCACATTACTGAACAATCCCACATTGCCCAGTCGCTGCCCATAACTGAACAATCCCACATTGCCCAGTCGCTGCACATTACTGAACAATCCCACATTGCCCAGTCGCTGCACGTTACTGAACAATCCCACATTGCCCAGTCGCTGCACATTACTGAACAATCCCACATTGCCCAGTCGCTGCACATAACTGAACAATCCCACATTGCCCAGTCGCTGCACATTACTGAACAATCCCACATTGCCCAGTCGCTGCACATAACTGAACAATCCCACATTGCCCAGTCGCTGCACATAACTGAACAATCCCACATTGCCCAGTCGCTGCCCATTACTGAACAATCCCACATTGCCCAGTCGCTGCACATAACTGAACAATCCCACATTGCCCAGTCGCTGCACATTACTGAACAATCCCACATTGCCCAGTCTCTGCACATAACTGAACAATCCCACATTGCCCAGTCGCTGCACATTACTGAACAATCCCACATTGCCCAGTCGCTGCCCATTACTGAACAATCCCACATTGCCCAGTCGCTGCACATTACTGAACAATCCCACATTGCCCAGTCGCTGCCCATTACTGAACAATCCCACATTGCCCAGTCGCTGCACATTACTGAACAATCCCACATTGCCCAGTCGCTGCCCATAACTGAACAATCCCACATTGCCCATTCGCTGCACATTACTGAACAATCCCACATTGCCCAGTCGCTGCACATAACTGAACAATCCCACATTGCCCAGTCGCTGCACATAACTGAACAATCCCACATTGCCCAGTCGCTGCACATTACTGAACAATCCCACATTGCCCAGTCGCTGCACATTACTGAACAATCCCACATTGCCCAGTCGCTGCCCATAACTGAACAATCCCACATTGCCCATTCGCTGCACATTACTGAACAATCCCACATTGCCCAGTCGCTGCACATAACTGAACAATCCCACATTGCCCAGTCGCTGCACATTACTGAACAATCCCACATTGCCCAGTCGCTGCACATTACTGAACAATCCCACATTGCCCAGTCGCTGCACATTACTGAACAATAATACATTGCCCAGTCGCTGCCCATTACTGAACAATCCCACATTGCCCAGTCGCTGCCCATAACTGAACAATCCCACATTTCCCAGTCGCTGCCCATTACTGAACAATCCCACATTGCCCAGTCGCTGCACATTACTGAACAATCCCACATTGCCCAGTCGCTGCACATTACTGAACAATCCCACTTTGCCCAGTCGCTGCCCATAACTGAACAATCCCACATTTCCCAGTCGCTGCCCATAACTGAACAATCCCACATTGCCCAGTCGCTGCCCATTTCTGAACAATCCCACATTTCCCAGTCGCTGCCCATTACTGAACAATCCCACATTGCCCAGTCGCTGCCCATTTCTGAACAATCCCACATTTCCCAGTCGCTGCCCATAACTGAACAATCCCACATTGCCCAGTCGCTGCCCATTACTGAACAATCCCACATTGCCCAGTCGCTGCACATTACCGAACAATCCCACATTGCCCAGTCGCTGCACATTACCGAACAATCCCACATTGCCCAGTCGCTGCACATTACTGAAGAAACCCACATTGCCCAGTCGCTGCACATTACCGAACAATCCCACATTGCCCAGTCGCTGCACATTACTGAACAATCCCACATTGCCCAGTCGCTGCACATTACTGAACAATCCCACATTGCCCAGTCGCTGCCCATAACTGAACAATCCCACATTGCCCAGTCGCTGCCCATAACTGAACAATCCCACATTACCCAGTCGCTGCACATTACCGAACAATCCCACATTGCCCAGTCGCTGCACATTACCGAACAATCCCACATTGCCCAGTCGCTGCACATTACTGAAGAAACCCACATTGCCCAGTCGCTGCCCATAACTGAACAATCCCACATTGCCCAGTCGCTGCACATTACTGAAGAAACCCACATTGCCCAGACGCTCCCCATAACTGAACAATCCCACATTGCCCAGTCGCTGCCCATAACTGAACAATCCCACATTGCCCAGTCGCTGCCCATAACTGAACAATCCCACATTGCCCAGTCGCTGCACATTACCGAACAATCCCACATTGCCCAGTCGCTGCACATTACTGAACAATCCCACATTGCCCAGTCGCTGCCCATTACTGAACAATCCCACATTGCCCAGTCGCTGCCCATCACTGAACAATCCCACATTGCCCAGTCGCTGCACATTACTGAACAATCCCACATTGCCCAGTCGCTGCACATTACTGAACAATCCCACATTGCCCAGCCGCTGCACATAACTGAACAATCCCACATTGCCCCGTCGCTGCACATTACTGAACAATCCCACATTGCCCAGTCGCTGCACATAACTGAACAATCCCACATTGCCCAGTCGCTGCCCATTACTGAACAATCCAACATTGCCCAGTCGCTGCACATTACTGAACAATCCCACATTGCCCAGTCGCTGCACATTACTGAACAATCCCACATTGCCCAGTCGCTGCACATAACTGAACAATCCCACATTGCCCAGTCGCTGCACATAACTGAACAATCCCACATTGCCCAGTCGCTGCCCATTACTGAACAATCCCACATTGCCCAGTCGCTGCACATAACTGAACAATCCCACATTGCCCAGTCGCTGCACATTACTTATCAATCCCACATTGCCCAGTCTCTGCACATAACTGAACAATCCCACATTGCCCAGTCGCTGCACATTACTGAACAATCCCACATTGCCCAGTCGCTGCCCATTACTGAACAATCCCACATTGCCCAGTCGCTGCACATTACTGAACAATCCCACATTGCCCAGTCGCTGCACATTACTGAACAATCCCACATTGCCCAGTCGCTGCACATTACTGAACAATCCCACATTGCCCCGTCGCTGCCCATAACTGAACAAACCCACATTGCCCAGTCGCTGCCCATTACTGAACAATCCCACATTGCCCAGTCGCTGACCATTACTGAACAAACCCACATTGCCCAGTCGCTGCCCATTACTGAACAAACCCACATTGCCCAGTCGCTGCCCATTACTGAACAATCCCACATTGCCCAGTCGCTGCACATTACTGAACAATCCCACATTGCCCAGTCGCTGCACATTACTGAACAATCCCACATTGCCCAGTCGCTGCACATTACTGAACAAACCCACATTGCCCAGTCGCTGCCCATAACTGAACAATCCCACATTGCCCAGTCGCTGACCATCACTGAACAAACCCACATTGCCCAGTCGCTGCCCATAACTGAACAATCCCACATTGCCCAGTCGCTGCACATTACTGAACAATCCCACATTGCCCAGTCGCTGCACATTACTGAACAATCCCACATTGCCCAGTCGCTGCACATAACTGAACAATCCCACATTGCCCAGTCGCTGCACATTACTGAACAATCCCACATTGCCCAGTCGCTGCACATTACTGAACAATCCCACATTGCCCAGTCACTGCCCATTACTGAACAATCCCACATTGCCCAGTCGCTGCACATAACTGAACAATCCCACATTGCCCAGTCGCTGCCCATTACTGAACAATCCCACATTGCCCAGTCGCTGCACATAACTGAACAATCCCACATTGCCCAGTCGCTGCACATAACTGAACAATCCCACATTGCCCAGTCGCTGCACATAACTGAACAATCCCACATTGCCCAGTGGCTGCACATTACTGAACAATCCCACATTGCCCAGTCGCTGCACATTACTGAACAATCCCACATTGCCCAGTCGCTGCCCATTACTGAACAATCCCACATTGCCCAGTCGCTGCCCATTACTGAACAATCCCACATTGCCCAGTCGCTGCACATTACCGAACAATCCCACATTGCCCAGTCGCTGCACATTACCGAACAATCCCACATTGCCCAGTCGCTGCACATTACTGAAGAAACCCACATTGCCCAGTCGCTGCACATTACCGAACAATCCCACATTGCCCAGTCGCTGCACATTACTGAACAATCCCACATTGCCCAGTCGCTGCACATTACTGAACAATCCCACATTGCCCAGTCGCTGCCCATAACTGAACAATCCCACATTGCCCAGTCGCTGCCCATAACTGAACAATCCCACATTACCCAGTCGCTGCACATTACCGAACAATCCCACATTGCCCAGTCGCTGCACATTACCGAACAATCCCACATTGCCCAGTCGCTGCACATTACTGAAGAAACCCACATTGCCCAGTCGCTGCCCATAACTGAACAATCCCACATTGCCCAGTCGCTGCACATTACTGAAGAAACCCACATTGCCCAGACGCTCCCCATAACTGAACAATCCCACATTGCCCAGTCGCTGCCCATAACTGAACAATCCCACATTGCCCAGTCGCTGCCCATAACTGAACAATCCCACATTGCCCAGTCGCTGCACATTACCGAACAATCCCACATTGCCCAGTCGCTGCCCATCACTGAACAATCCCACATTGCCCAGTCGCTGCACATTACTGAACAATCCCACATTGCCCAGTCGCTGCACATTACTGAACAATCCCACATTGCCCAGTCGCTGCACATAACTGAACAATCCCACATTGCCCCGTCGCTGCACATTACTGAACAATCCCACATTGCCCAGTCGCTGCACATAACTGAACAATCCCACATTGCCCAGTCGCTGCCCATTACTGAACAATCCAACATTGCCCAGTCGCTGCACATTACTGAACAATCCCACATTGCCCAGTCGCTGCACATTACTGAACAATCCCACATTGCCCAGTCGCTGCACATAACTGAACAATCCCACATTGCCCAGTCGCTGCACATAACTGAACAATCCCACATTGCCCAGTCGCTGCCCATTACTGAACAATCCCACATTGCCCCGTCGCTGCACATAACTGAACAATCCCACATTGCCCAGTCGCTGCACATTACTGAACAATCCCACATTGCCCAGTCTCTGCACATAACTGAACAATCCCACATTGCCCAGTCGCTGCACATTACTGAACAATCCCACATTGCCCAGTCGCTGCCCATTACTGAACAATCCCACATTGCCCAGTCGCTGCACATTACTGAACAATCCCACATTGCCCAGTCGCTGCACATTACTGAACAATCCCACATTGCCCAGTCGCTGCAAATTACTGAACAATCCCACATTGCCCCGTCGCTGCCCATAACTGAACAAACCCACATTGCCCAGTCGCTGCCCATTACTGAACAATCCCACATTGCCCAGTCGCTGACCATTACTGAACAAACCCACATTGCCCAGTCGCTGCCCATTACTGAACAAACCCACATTGCCCAGTCGCTGCCCATTACTGAACAATCCCACATTGCCCAGTCGCTGCACATTACTGAACAATCCCACATTGCCCAGTCGCTGCACATTACTGAACAATCCCACATTGCCCAGTCGCTGCACATTACTGAACAAACCCACATTGCCCAGTCGCTGCCCATAACTGAACAATCCCACATTGCCCAGTCGCTGACCATCACTGAACAAACCCACATTGCCCAGTCGCTGCCCATAACTGAACAATCCCACATTGCCCAGTCGCTGCACATTACTGAACAATCCCACATTGCCCAGTCGCTGCACATTACTGAACAATCCCACATTGCCCAGTCGCTGCACATAACTGAACAATCCCACATTGCCCAGTCGCTGCACATTACTGAACAATCCCACATTGCCCAGTCGCTGCACATTACTGAACAATCCCACATTGCCCAGTCACTGCCCATTACTGAACAATCCCACATTGCCCAGTCGCTGCACATAACTGAACAATCCCACATTGCCCAGTCGCTGCCCATTACTGAACAATCCCACATTGCCCAGTCGCTGCACATAACTGAACAATCCCACATTGCCCAGTCGCTGCACATAACTGAACAATCCCACATTGCCCAGTCGCTGCACATAACTGAACAATCCCACATTGCCCAGTGGCTGCACATTACTGAACAATCCCACATTGCCCAGTCGCTGCACATTACTGAACAATCCCACATTGCCCAGTCGCTGCCCATTACTGAACAATCCCACATTGCCCAGTCGCTGCACATTACTGAACAATCCCACATTGCCCAGTCGCTGCACATTACTGAACAATCCCACATTGCCCAGTCGCTGCCCATTACTGAACAATCCCACATTGCCCAGTCGCTGCCCATAACTGAACAATCCCACATTGCCCAGTCGCTGCACATTACTGAACAATCCCACATTGCCCAGTCGCTGCCCATTACTGAACAATCCCACATTGCCCAGTCGCTGCCCATAACTGAACAATCCCACATTGCCCAGTCGCTGCACATTACTGAACAATCCCACATTGCCCAGTCGCTCCCCATAACTGAACAATCCCACATTGCCCAGTCGCTGCACATTACCGAACAATCCCACATTGCCCAGTCGCTGCCCATTACTGAACAATCCCACATTGCCCAGTCGCTGCCCATAACTGAACAAACCCACATTGCCCAGTCGCTGCCCATCACTGAACAATCCCACATTGCCCAGTCGCTGTACATTACTGAACAATCCCACATTGCCCAGTCGCTGCCCATAACTGAACAATCCCACATTGCCCAGTCGCTGCCCATAACTGAACAATCCCACATTGCCCAGTCGCTGCACATTACTGAACATTCCCACATTGCCCAGTCGCTGCACATTACTGAACAATCCCACATTGCCCAGTCGCTGCCCATTACTGAATAATCCCACATTGCCCAGTCGCTGCACATTACTGAACAATCCCACATTGCCCAGTCGCTGCCCATTACTGAACAATCCCACATTGCCCAGTCGCTGCCCATAACTGAACAATCCCACATTGCCCAGTCGCTGCCCATTACTGAACAATCCCACATTGCCCAGTCGCTGCACATTACTGAACAATCCCACATTGCCCAGTCGCTGCCCATAACTGAACAATCCCACATTGCCCAGTCGCTGCACATTACTGAACATTCCCACATTGCCCAGTCGCTGCACATTACTGAACAATCCCACATTGCCCAGTCGCTGCCCATTACTGAATAATCCCACATTGCCCAGTCGCTGCACATTACTGAACAATCCCACATTGCCCAGTCGCTGCCCATTACTGAACAATCCCACATTGCCCAGTCGCTGCCCATAACTGAACAATCCCACATTGCCCAGTCGCTGCCCATTACTGAACAATCCCACATTGCCCAGTCGCTGCACATTACTGAACAATCCCACATTGCCCAGTCTCTGCACATAACTGAACAATCCCACATTGCCCAGTCGCTGCACATTACTGAACAATCCCACATTGCCCAGTCGCTGCACATTACTGAACAATCCCACATTGCCCAGTCGCTGCACATTACTGAACAATCCCACATTGCCCCGTCGCTGCCCATAACTGAACAAACCCACATTGCCCAGTCGCTGCCCATTACTGAACAATCCCACATTGCCCAGTCGCTGACCATTACTGAACAAACCCACATTGCCCAGTCGCTGCCCATTACTGAACAAACCCACATTGCCCAGTCGCTGCCCATTACTGAACAATCCCACATTGCCCAGTCGCTGCACATTACTGAACAATCCCACATTGCCCAGTCGCTGCACATTACTGAACAATCCCACATTGCCCAGTCGCTGCACATTACTGAACAAACCCACATTGCCCAGTCGCTGCCCATAACTGAACAATCCCACATTGCCCAGTCGCTGACCATCACTGAACAAACCCACATTGCCCAGTCGCTGCCCATAACTGAACAATCCCACATTGCCCAGTCGCTGCACATTACTGAACAATCCCACATTGCCCAGTCGCTGCACATAACTGAACAATCCCACATTGCCCAGTCGCTGCACATAACTGAACAATCCCACATTGCCCAGTCGCTGCCCATTACTGAACAATCCCACATTGCCCAGTCGCTGCACATAACTGAACAATCCCACATTGCCCAGTCGCTGCACATTACTGAACAATCCCACATTGCCCAGTCTCTGCACATAACTGAACAATCCCACATTGCCCAGTCGCTGCACATTACTGAACAATCCCACATTGCCCAGTCGCTGCCCATTACTGAACAATCCCACATTGCCCAGTCGCTGCACATTACTGAACAATCCCACATTGCCCAGTCGCTGCACATTACTGAACAATCCCACATTGCCCAGTCGCTGCAAATTACTGAACAATCCCACATTGCCCCGTCGCTGCCCATAACTGAACAAACCCACATTGCCCAGTCGCTGCCCATTACTGAACAATCCCACATTGCCCAGTCGCTGACCATTACTGAACAAACCCACATTGCCCAGTCGCTGCCCATTACTGAACAAACCCACATTGCCCAGTCGCTGCCCATTACTGAACAATCCCACATTGCCCAGTCGCTGCACATTACTGAACAATCCCACATTGCCCAGTCGCTGCACATTACTGAACAATCCCACATTGCCCAGTCGCTGCACATTACTGAACAAACCCACATTGCCCAGTCGCTGCCCATAACTGAACAATCCCACATTGCCCAGTCGCTGACCATCACTGAACAAACCCACATTGCCCAGTCGCTGCCCATAACTGAACAATCCCACATTGCCCAGTCGCTGCACATTACTGAACAATCCCACATTGCCCAGTCGCTGCACATTACTGAACAATCCCACATTGCCCAGTCGCTGCACATAACTGAACAATCCCACATTGCCCAGTCGCTGCACATTACTGAACAATCCCACATTGCCCAGTCGCTGCACATTACTGAACAATCCCACATTGCCCAGTCACTGCCCATTACTGAACAATCCCACATTGCCCAGTCGCTGCACATAACTGAACAATCCCACATTGCCCAGTCGCTGCCCATTACTGAACAATCCCACATTGCCCAGTCGCTGCACATAACTGAACAATCCCACATTGCCCAGTCGCTGCACATAACTGAACAATCCCACATTGCCCAGTCGCTGCACATAACTGAACAATCCCACATTGCCCAGTGGCTGCACATTACTGAACAATCCCACATTGCCCAGTCGCTGCACATTACTGAACAATCCCACATTGCCCAGTCGCTGCCCATTACTGAACAATCCCACATTGCCCAGTCGCTGCACATTACTGAACAATCCCACATTGCCCAGTCGCTGCACATTACTGAACAATCCCACATTGCCCAGTCGCTGCCCATTACTGAACAATCCCACATTGCCCAGTCGCTGCCCATAACTGAACAATCCCACATTGCCCAGTCGCTGCACATTACTGAACAATCCCACATTGCCCAGTCGCTGCCCATTACTGAACAATCCCACATTGCCCAGTCGCTGCCCATAACTGAACAATCCCACATTGCCCAGTCGCTGCACATTACTGAACAATCCCACATTGCCCAGTCGCTCCCCATAACTGAACAATCCCACATTGCCCAGTCGCTGCACATTACCGAACAATCCCACATTGCCCAGTCGCTGCCCATTACTGAACAATCCCACATTGCCCAGTCGCTGCCCATAACTGAACAAACCCACATTGCCCAGTCGCTGCCCATCACTGAACAATCCCACATTGCCCAGTCGCTGTACATTACTGAACAATCCCACATTGCCCAGTCGCTGCCCATAACTGAACAATCCCACATTGCCCAGTCGCTGCCCATAACTGAACAATCCCACATTGCCCAGTCGCTGCACATTACTGAACATTCCCACATTGCCCAGTCGCTGCACATTACTGAACAATCCCACATTGCCCAGTCGCTGCCCATTACTGAATAATCCCACATTGCCCAGTCGCTGCACATTACTGAACAATCCCACATTGCCCAGTCGCTGCCCATTACTGAACAATCCCACATTGCCCAGTCGCTGCCCATAACTGAACAATCCCACATTGCCCAGTCGCTGCCCATTACTGAACAATCCCACATTGCCCAGTCGCTGCACATTACTGAACAATCCCACATTGCCCAGTCGCTGCCCATAACTGAACAATCCCACATTGCCCAGTCGCTGCACATTACTGAACATTCCCACATTGCCCAGTCGCTGCACATTACTGAACAATCCCACATTGCCCAGTCGCTGCCCATTACTGAATAATCCCACATTGCCCAGTCGCTGCACATTACTGAACAATCCCACATTGCCCAGTCGCTGCCCATTACTGAACAATCCCACATTGCCCAGTCGCTGCCCATAACTGAACAATCCCACATTGCCCAGTCGCTGCCCATTACTGAACAATCCCACATTGCCCAGTCGCTGCACATTACTGAACAATCCCACATTGCCCAGTCTCTGCACATAACTGAACAATCCCACATTGCCCAGTCGCTGCACATTACTGAACAATCCCACATTGCCCAGTCGCTGCACATTACTGAACAATCCCACATTGCCCAGTCGCTGCACATTACTGAACAATCCCACATTGCCCCGTCGCTGCCCATAACTGAACAAACCCACATTGCCCAGTCGCTGCCCATTACTGAACAATCCCACATTGCCCAGTCGCTGACCATTACTGAACAAACCCACATTGCCCAGTCGCTGCCCATTACTGAACAAACCCACATTGCCCAGTCGCTGCCCATTACTGAACAATCCCACATTGCCCAGTCGCTGCACATTACTGAACAATCCCACATTGCCCAGTCGCTGCACATTACTGAACAATCCCACATTGCCCAGTCGCTGCACATTACTGAACAAACCCACATTGCCCAGTCGCTGCCCATAACTGAACAATCCCACATTGCCCAGTCGCTGACCATCACTGAACAAACCCACATTGCCCAGTCGCTGCCCATAACTGAACAATCCCACATTGCCCAGTCGCTGCACATTACTGAACAATCCCACATTGCCCAGTCGCTGCACATTACTGAACAATCCCACATTGCCCAGTCGCTGCACATAACTGAACAATCCCACATTGCCCAGTCGCTGCACATTACTGAACAATCCCACATTGCCCAGTCGCTGCACATTACTGAACAATCCCACATTGCCCAGTCACTGCCCATTACTGAACAATCCCACATTGCCCAGTCGCTGCACATAACTGAACAATCCCACATTGCCCAGTCGCTGCCCATTACTGAACAATCCCACATTGCCCAGTCGCTGCACATAACTGAACAATCCCACATTGCCCAGTCGCTGCACATAACTGAACAATCCCACATTGCCCAGTCGCTGCACATAACTGAACAATCCCACATTGCCCAGTGGCTGCACATTACTGAACAATCCCACATTGCCCAGTCGCTGCACATTACTGAACAATCCCACATTGCCCAGTCGCTGCCCATTACTGAACAATCCCACATTGCCCAGTCGCTGCACATTACTGAACAATCCCACATTGCCCAGTCGCTGCACATTACTGAACAATCCCACATTGCCCAGTCGCTGCCCATTACTGAACAATCCCACATTGCCCAGTCGCTGCCCATAACTGAACAATCCCACATTGCCCAGTCGCTGCACATTACTGAACAATCCCACATTGCCCAGTCGCTGCCCATTACTGAACAATCCCACATTGCCCAGTCGCTGCCCATAACTGAACAATCCCACATTGCCCAGTCGCTGCACATTACTGAACAATCCCACATTGCCCAGTCGCTCCCCATAACTGAACAATCCCACATTGCCCAGTCGCTGCACATTACCGAACAATCCCACATTGCCCAGTCGCTGCCCATTACTGAACAATCCCACATTGCCCAGTCGCTGCCCATAACTGAACAAACCCACATTGCCCAGTCGCTGCCCATCACTGAACAATCCCACATTGCCCAGTCGCTGTACATTACTGAACAATCCCACATTGCCCAGTCGCTGCCCATAACTGAACAATCCCACATTGCCCAGTCGCTGCACATTACTGAACATTCCCACATTGCCCAGTCGCTGCACATTACTGAACAATCCCACATTGCCCAGTCGCTGCCCATAACTGAACAAACCCACATTGCCCAGTCGCTGCCCATCACTGAACAATCCCACATTGCCCAGTCGCTGTACATTACTGAACAATCCCACATTGCCCAGTCGCTGCCCATCACTGAACAATCCCACATTGCCCAGTCGCTGCACATTACTGAACATTCCCACATTGCCCAGTCGCTGCACATTACTGAACAATCCCACATTGCCCAGTCGCTGCCCATTACTGAATAATCCCACATTGCCCAGTCGCTGCACATTACTGAACAATCCCACATTGCCCAGTCGCTGCCCATTACTGAACAATCCCACATTGCCCAGTCGCTGCCCATAACTGAACAATCCCACATTGCCCAGTCGCTGCCCATTACTGAACAATCCCACATTGCCCAGTCGCTGCACATTACTGAACAATCCCACATTGCCCAGTCGCTGCCCATAACTGAACAATCCCACATTGCCCAGTCGCTGCCCATTACTGAACAATCCCACATTGCCCAGTCGCTGCACATTACTGAACAATCCCACATTGCCCAGTCGCTGCCCATTACTGAATAATCCCACATTGCCCAGTCGCTGCACATTACTGAACAATCCCACATTGCCCAGTCGCTGCCCATTACTGAACAATCCCACATTGCCCAGTCGCTGCCCATAACTGAACAATCCCACATTGCCCAGTCGCTGCCCATTACTGAACAATCCCACATTGCCCAGTCGCTGCACATTACTGAACAATCCCACATTGCCCAGTCGCTGCCCATTACTGAACAATCCCACATTGCCCAGTCGCTGCACATTACTGAACAATCCCACATTGCCCAGTCGCTGCCCATAACTGAACAATCCCACATTGCCCAGTCGCTGCACATGACTGAACAATCCCACATTGCCCAGTCGCTGCCCATTACTGAACAATCTTTACATTGCCCTGTCGCTGCCCATCACTGAACAATCCCACATTGCCCAGTCGCTGCACATTACTGAACAATCCCACATTGCCCAGTCGCTGCACATTACTGAACAATCCCACATTGCCCAGTCGCTGCACATTACTGAACAATCCCACATTGCCCAGTCGCAGCCCATTACTGAACAATCCCACATTGCCCAGTCGCTGCACATTACTGAACAATCCCACATTGCCCAGTCGCTGCACATTACTGAACAATCTTTACATTGCCCTGTCGCTGCCCATCACTGAACAATCCCACATTGCCCAGTCGCTGCACATTACTGAACAATCCCACATTGCCCAGTCGCTGCACATTACTGAACAATCCCACATTGCCCAGTCGCTGCACATTACTGAACAATCCCACATTGCCCAGTCGCTGCACATCACTGAACAATCCCACATTGCCCAGTCGCTGCACATTACTGAACAATCCCACATTGCCCAGTCGCTGCACATTACTGAACAATCTTTACATTGCCCTGTCGCTGCCCATCACTGAACAATCCCACATTGCCCAGTCGCTGCCCATAACTGAACAATCCCACATTGCCCAGTCGCTGCACATTACTGAACAAACCTAAATTGCCCAGTCGCTGCACATTACTGAACAATCCCACATTGCCCAGTCGCTGCACATTACTGAACAATCCCACATTGCCCAGTCGCTGCCCATAACTGAACAATCCCACATTGCCCAGTCGCTGCACATAACTGAATAATCCCACATTGCCCAGTCGCTGCCCATTACTGAACAATCCCACATTGCCCAGTCGCTGCCCATTACTGAACAATCCCACATTGCCCAGTCGCTGCCCATAACTGAACAATCCCACATTGCCCAGTCGCTGCCCATAACTGAACAATCCCACATTGCCCAGTCGCTGCACATCACTGAACAATCCCACATTGCCCAGTCGCTGCACATTACTGAACAATCCCACATTGCCCAGTCGCTGCACATTACTGAACAATCTTGACATTGCCCAGTCGCTGCACATTACTGAACAATCCCACATTGCCCAGTCGCTGCCCATTACTGAACAATCCCACATTGCCCAGTCGCTGCCCATAACTGAACAATCCCACATTGCCCAGTCGCTGCCCATTACTGAACAATCCCACATTGCCCAGTCGCTGCACATCACTGAACAATCCCACATTGCCCAGTCGCTGCACATTACTGAACAATCCCACATTGCCCAGTCGCTGCACATTACTGAACAATCTTTACATTGCCCTGTCGCTGCCCATCACTGAACAATCCCACATTGCCCAGTCGCTGCCCATAACTGAACAATCCCACATTGCCCAGTCGCTGCACATTACTGAACAAACCCACATTGCCCAGTCGCTGCACATTACTGAACAATCCCACATTGCCCAGTCGCTGCACATTACTGAACAATCCCACATTGCCCAGTCGCTGCCCATAACTGAACAATCCCACATTGCCCAGTCGCTGCACATAACTGAATAATCCCACATTGCCCAGTCGCTGCCCATTACTGAACAATCCCACATTGCCCAGTCGCTGCCCATTACTGAACAATCCCACATTGCCCAGTCGCTGCCCATAACTGAACAATCCCACATTGCCCAGTCGCTGCCCATAACTGAACAATCCCACATTGCCCAGTCGCTGCACATCACTGAACAATCCCACATTGCCCAGTCGCTGCACATTACTGAACAATCCCACATTGCCCAGTCGCTGCACATTACTGAACAATCTTGACATTGCCCAGTCGCTGCACATTACTGAACAATCCCACATTGCCCAGTCGCTGCCCATTACTGAACAATCCCACATTGCCCAGTCGCTGCCCATAACTGAACAATCCCACATTGCCCAGTCGCTGCCCATTACTGAACAATCCCACATTGCCCAGTCGCTGCACATCACTGAACAATCCCACATTGCCCAGTCGCTGCACATCACTGAACAATCCCACATTGCCCAGTCGCTGCCTATTACTGAACAATCCCACATTGCCCAGTCGCTGCCCATTACTGAACAATCCCACATTGCCCAGTCGCTGCCCATAACTGAACAATCCCACATTGCCCAGTCGCTGCCCATAACTGAACAATCCCACATTGCCCAGTCGCTGCACATTACTGAACAATCCCACATTGCCCAGTCGCTGCACATTACTGAACAATCTTTACATTGCCCTGTCGCTGCCCATCACTGAAGAATCCCACATTGCCCAGTCGCTGCACATTACTGAACAATCCCACATTGCCCAGTCGCTGCACATTACTGAACAATCCCACATTGCCCAGTCGCTGCACATTACTGAACAATCCCACATTGCCCAGTCGCTGCACATCACTGAACAATCCCACATTGCCCAGTCGCTGCACATTACTGAACAATCCCACATTGCCCAGTCGCTGCCCATAACTGAACAATCCCACATTGCCCAGTCGCTGCCCATTACTGAACAATCCCACATTGCCCAGTCGCTGCACATAACTGAACAATCCCACATTGCCCAGTCGCTGCCCATTACTGAACAATCCCACATTGCCCAGTCGCTGCACATTACTGAACAATCCCACATTGCCCAGTCGCTGCACATTACTGAACAATCCCACATTGCCCAGTCGCTGCACATTACTGAACAATCCCACATTGCCCAGTCGCTGCCCATAACTGAACAATCCCACATTGCCCAGTCGCTGCCCATTACTGAACAATCCCACATTGCCCAGTCGCTGCACATTACTGAACAATCCCGCATTGCCCAGTCGCTGCCCATAACTGAACAAACCCACATTGCCCAGTCGCTGCACATAACTGAACAATCCCACATTGCCCAGTCGCTGCACATTACTGAACAATCCCACATTGCCCAGTCGCTGCCCATAACTGAACAATCCCACATTGCCCAGTCGCTGCCCATTACTGAACAATCCCACATTGCCCAGTCGCTGCCCATTACCGAACAATCCCACATTGCCCAGTCGCTGCCCATTACCGAACAATCCCACATTGCCCAGTCGCTGCACATTACTGAACAATCCCACATTGCCCAGTCGCTGCACATTACCGAACAATCCCACATTGCCCAGTCGCTGCCCATTACCGAACAATCCCACATTGCCCAGTCGCTGCCCATTACTGAACAATCCCACATTTCCCAGTCGCTGCACATAACTGAACAATCCCACATTGCCCAGACGCTGCCCATTACCGAACAATCCCACATTGCCCAGTCGCTGCCCATTACTGAACAATCCCACATTGCCCAGTCGCTGCCCATACCTGAACAATCCCACATTGCCCAGTCGCTGCCCATTATTGAACAATCCCACATTGCCCAGTCGCTGCACATTACTGAACAATCCCACATTGCCCAGTCGCTGCACATAACTGAACAAACCCACATTGCCCAGTCGCTGCCCATAACTGAACAATCCCACATTGCCCAGTCGCTGCCCATAACTGAACAATCCCACATTGCCCAGTCGCTGCACATTACTGAACAATCCCACATTGCCCAGTCGCTGCACATTACCGAACAAACCCACATTGCCCAGTCGCTGCCCATTACTGAACAATCCCACATTGCCCAGTCGCTGCCCATAACTGAACAATCCCACATTGCCCAGTCGCTGCCCATTATTGAACAATCCCACATTGCCCAGTCGCTGCACATTACTGAACAATCCCACATTGCCCAGTCGCTGCACATAACTGAACAAACCCACATTGCCCAGTCGCTGCCCATAACTGAACAATCCCACATTGCCCAGTCGCTGCCCATAACTGAACAATCCCACATTGCCCAGTCGCTGCACATTACTGAACAATCCCACATTGCCCAGTCGCTGCACATTACCGAACAAACCCACATTGCCCAGTCGCTGCCCATTACCGATCAATCCCACATTGCCCAGTCGCTGCACATTACTGAACAATCCCACATTGCCCTGTCGCTGCCCATTACTGAACAATCCCACATTGCCCAGTCGCTGCCCATAACTGAACAATCCCACATTGCCCAGTCGCTGCACATAACTGAACAATCCCACATTGCCCAGTCGCTGCCCATAACTGAACAATCCCACATTGCCCAGTCGCTGCACATAACTGAACAATCCCACATTGCCCAGTCGCTGCACATTACTGAACAATCCCACATTGCCCAGTCGCTGCACATTACTGAACAATCCCACATTGCCCAGTCGCTGCCCATTACCGAACAATCCCACATTGCCCAGTCGCTGCACATTACTGAACAATCCCACATTGCCCAGTCGCTGCACATTACCGAACAAACCCACATTGCCCAGTCGCTGCACATAACTGAACAATCCCACATTGCCCAGTCGCTGCACATTACTGAACAATCCCACATTGCCCAGTCGCTGCCCATTACCGAACAATCCCACATTGCCCAGTCGCTGCCCATTACCGAACAATCCCACATTGCCCAGTCGCTGCACATTACGGAACAATCCCACATTGCCCAGTCGCTGCACATTACTGAACAATCCCACATTGCCCAGTCGCTGCACATAACTGAACAATCCCACATTGCCCAGTCGCTGCACATTACTGAACAATCCCACATTGCCCAGTCGCTGCACATTACTGAACAATCCCACATTGCCCAGTCGCTGCACATTACTGAACAATCCCACATTGCCCAGTCGCTGCCCATTACTGAACAATCCCACATTGCCCAGTCGCTGCCCATTACTGAACAATCCCACATTGCCCAGTCGCTGCCCATTACTGAACAATCCCACATTGCCCAGTCGCTGCCCATTACTGAACAATCCCACATTGCCCAGTCGCTGCCCATTACTGAACAATCCCACATTGCCCAGTCGCTGCACATTACTGAACAATCCCACATTGCCCAGTCGCTGCACATTACTGAACAATCCCACATTGCCCAGTCGCTGCCCATTACTGAACAATCCCACATTGCCCAGTCGCTGCCCATTACTGAACAATCCCACATTGCCCAGTCGCTGCCCATTACTGAACAATCCCACATTGCCCAGTCGCTGCCCATTACTGAACAATCCCACATTGCCCAGTCGCTGCCCATTACTGAACAATCCCACATTGCCCAGTCGCTGCACATTACTGAACAAACCCACATTGCCCAGTCGCTGCCCATTACTGAACAATCCCACATTGCCCAGTCGCTGCCCATAACTGAACAATCCCACATTGCCCAGTCGCTGCACATTACTGAACAATCCCACATTGCCCAGTCGCTGCCCATAACTGAACAATCCCACATTGCCCAGTTGCTGCACATTACCGAACATTCCCACATTGCCCAGTCGCTGCCCATTACTGAACAATCCCACATTGCCCAGTCGCTGCCCATAACTGGACAATCCCACATTGCCCAGTCGCTGCACATAACTGAACAATCCCACATTGCCCAGTCGCTGCACATCACTGAACAATCCCACATTGTCCAGTCGCTGCACATCACTGAACAATCCCACATTGCCCAGTCGCTGCCCATAACTGAACAATCCCACATTGCCCAGTCGCAGCACATTACCGAACAATCCCACATTGCCCAGTCGCTGCACATTACTGAACAATCCCACATTGCCCAGTCGCTGCCCATTACTGAACAATCCCACATTGCCCAGTCGCTGCCCATTACTGAACAATCCCACATTGCCCAGTCGCTGCCCATTACTGAAGTCTCTCTCATCTCTGACACCAATCACATAAAATCCCCAAATGGTCGATCGACTCTAACCACCCACAGCTTTGTGAGGGGTGGCGAAGAGTTCCAGATTTCTTTTCTTTTTTTTAAATTAATTTAGCGTACCCAATTCATTTTTTCCAATTAGGGGGAATTTAGCGTGGCCAATCCACCTTCCAGGATTGAGCCTGGGACCTTGGTGCCGTGAGGCAGCAGGGCTAACCCACTGTGCCACCCTGCTGCCCCAGAGTTCCAGATTCCTAATCCCCTCTGTGTGAGGAGGTGCTGCCTGACAATGCCCCTGAGCAACCTGACCCCATTACTAATGCTCTGCCCCCCCCCACACCCCCCGCCCCTGATGCTCAGGTAGTCAATAGGAATCTGTTTGTAAATTGTTCGAGCTGTCTGAGTCTTGCTAAAGTGTTTGAAAATGTCTTCTGTCTGTCCCGGCAGTGAGGAGTTGGATAAGTTTATGGAAAGTCAAGGAGCCAGCAGTCCCGGGATTCTGATGTTAACCACGAGTCTCAGCAAACCATTTCTGAGACTAGACAAGTACCCGGCATTACTGCAGGAACTGGAGAGACACATGGAGGTACATAGATCAGACTGGGAATAGTGCCGTGCCTCGACTGGGATGTCTTGTGTGGGCGAGTGTAGATCGCGGATAAATACAGAAATCACCAACACTGTGAACAACCTCAGAGTCTGGGGAGAGAAACACACAAACATTTCAGAAACAGAGGAGGGATCTTGATGGAGAATCAAAATGTTCATCTGCCTGTTTCTGTTTCAATGGGCCTGTTATGTATTTCCAGCAGTTTCTGTTTAAACCTCAGATTTTGAACATTTATATTTTCTCATATAAAAATTGGGCTCTGCGAGTGTTCCCAGCATTTATGGCCTATCCTTCGTTTTCCTGTGGGGCTGGTGTGAGCTGTCTTCTAAACTTTAATACAGCAGAGTGTGTTGCCAGGACTGAGGGTAAGTTAGAGTCAACCTCATTGGTGGAGCTCACGATTGCTCTGGCGGAGGTGGCAGTGGCGGAGGTGGCAGTGGCGGAGGTGGCAGTGGCGGAGGTGGCAGTGGCGGTGGTGGCAGTGGCGGAGGTGGCAGTGGCGGAGGTGGCAGTGGCGGAGGTGGCGGTGGCGGAGGTGGCGGTGGCGGAAGTGGCGGAGGTGGAAGTGGCGGTGGTGGCAGTGGCGGAGGTGGCAGTGGCGGAGGTGGCAGTGGCGGAGGTGGCAGTGGCGGAGGTGGCAGTGGCGGAGGTGGCGGAGGTGGCAGTGGCGGAGGTGGCAGTGGCGGAGGTGGCGGTGGCGGAGGTGGCGGTGGCGGCGGTGGCGGAGGTGGCGGTGGCGGAGGTGGCGGTGGCGGAGGTGGCGGTGGCGGCGGTGGCGGAGGCGGCGGTGGCGGCGGTGGCGGTGGCGGAGGCGGAGGCGGCAGTGGCGGAGGCGGCGGTGGCGGAGGCGGCGGTGGCGGAGGCGGCGGTGGCGGCGGTGGCGGCGGTGGCGGTGGCGGCGGTGGCGGAGGTGGCGGTGGCGGAGGTGGCGGTGGAGGTGGCGGCGGCAGTGGCGGAGGTGGCAGAGGTGGCGGTGGAGGTGGAGGTGGCGGAGGCGGCACATGCACAGCTGATCACCAGCTCGACCACACGTATGAATGTGAAGGATTGTTGATGCAATCTAATCCGCAGGTTACCATGTCGCTGCCCTGGCTGGCTGCGGGATTTATCATACGAATTGCAAGGTCTCTCTTTCTGTATCACAGAACTGAGATAATGGGCAAGATTTGATGTCCACGCTGCGCCCAGCGGGGATCCCTGTGGGCCAGTTAGGAAGCAGGAGAGGCCCAAACTGGGAACTGCGGCAGGCGCCGAGTCGCTTGCGATCTAACCGGCCTGCTCCCATGGATCCCACCTAGACGTATCACAACCATCTCATTGGCGAGACAGAAGCCCGATCTAACAGCCTCCCATGATCTAACGTGCTCCCCAGTGAGCGGGCACGTGGCACTGATTAGTACTGGGAGGTTAGGGACACGGTGGCCCCCTGGCTCTCCCTCTGGTACCTGGGCACTTTGGCACTGCCAAGGGCCGGGGTCAGGGGGGCCATGCCCACGAAATGGGGGATGGAGGGGTAGTTTTGAAGGGGCCTCTGCAAGGTTGGGAGGTTGAAGGGTGGGGGCCCTGAATGGGGCAGGAGGGGAGGGCCGTGGGCGCCGCTGTGGCAGCATTTATTACCCATCCCTAATTGCCCTGAGGGGGAGGTTAACCACATAGGCATGAAAAGGGGTCCCTCAGGGACCTCATGGTAGTGTGTCCTCACTTGGGGGAGTGTGGGTAATGCCTGTGTGTGTGGGTGGTGGCATTGCCTGTGTTGGTGGGGGGTGTGGGGAGCCTTCAAACTCACTTAGGGGCGGGATTCTCCGCACCCGACGCTGAAATCGGGCGGAGAATCCATTTTGGCGCACAAAATCGGGACCCGCGCTAGTTCCCCGATTCTCCGGGCCCTGAAAAGCGGCGTACGCTGCGCCGCGTATCGCCTACCTGTAGCCATTGCTGGAGGCCAGCTCCACCCCCGACTGGCCGAAATCCCGACGGTGTGGATCTAACATGGTCCTGCCGGTTGGCATATTAGCGTGGTGGCTGCGGACTCCGTTCACGGCTGCCCAGGTCGGGGGTGGGTCGATCGGAGGGCAGGGGGTGCTTTATACGCGGCCGGGCAATGTTTTGGCGAGTTGTTCGGGTCGGGCCAGCGGCCGATTGGGGGCACTATGTTCAGGGTCCTGCTCCGCGGTCTGAGTCTGCCATGGAGCATGGCGTGGCCTCCGACCCAGAAGGCGGGCCCTGTATCTGCAGCAAAAGCTGCTAGTTTGACACTGGTTCCCTGCTCACCCCCTGCAGGGTTGGGAATCTGTGACCCTTTCACGACACTTTTTACAACGGCGTGGGGGACATAGTCCCAAAAACAGAGAATCCAGACCCAGGGCTGCCTTTCAAGATGGTGGCCCGATCTCGGAGGAGCCGGCTCCCCAGTGATGAAAATAATTCTAACCCAGAGAGAAACTACCCAAACGAGTGACTGAGTGCAGTTAGATAGCGGTGGGGAACTCGCCGACAGAGTCGAGGCGAAACTCCCAGCAAAACCCACCTGAAATGACACTTAGAAACCTTTCCGTTACATGGCATCCGATGTCTATTGATGACTGAATTGGAGAGTGGTAATGGTTGCCATTTCCTTTGATGTAATGCGGCATGACCTTATTGAGAAGTTGGTTTCTTGCTGGCAGTCAGTGTTATCACCAACAGGTAGAAATCTAGGATTCCAACAGTCACTATCAGTTACCAGCAGAAAATGTTCTCCATTCTGTCTAACCATTGCCCCATCTTCAATCTGGCTCCGTTTGCTACCTCACCGTCTACTTCCCCACCTCTGCTACCACTCACTTTTTGAAGCACCCTTATCTTGAGATTGACCTAAATTTCCACATCTGATTGAGCTACCCATTGAATCTCACAGACACAACTCCATTTCCCACTGCTCCACGTTTGTCTTGGGTTCTCCACAGCCTTGGCTGATACTCTGCTAGAAGCAGAGGACACCATCTCAGACTAAAGGGACAATCCTTTAAAACAGAGGTGAGGAGGAATTTCTTCAGCCAGAGGGTGGTGAATCTGTGGAACTCTTTGCCGCAGAAGGTTGTTGAGGCCAAATCACTGAATGTCTTTAAGTCAGAGATAGATAGGTTCTTGATTAATAAGGGGATCAGAGGTTATGGGGAAAAGACAGGAGAATGGGGATGAGAAAAATATCAGCCATGATTGAATGGCGGAGCAGACTCGATGGGCCGAGTGGCCTAATTCTGCTCCTGTGTCTTATAGTCTTATGGTCTGCTACCTACAGGCTGTAGAAAACCTGTGACCTGCCTCTGAACCCAGTACAGTTTCTCTAGTTCTCTCCCAAAGTCATCTGGGTGAACATCATTCGACGTTTGCCTTTGTTGCTGCCACTCCGAGCGACGAGCTGTCTTTTCCTGCCGGGGAAATCTTTGTGCCTGGTTTGAAGAATGCAGAGTTCTCGTCTGCCTGAGCAGGTTCTGTGCATTGTGCCTTATCTTGCATTTCTTTGCAATAATTTGTGACCACACGTATTTTCTAAAAGTGGTGCAGTGCATCCTTTCAATGTACTGTGAGGTCACCAGCCAGAGCCGGCCTGGCCAGTGGTTAACCAGCTGGACGACATATCTCACTGCAAACCCTCACCCCACCCATCCCCCAAACAAGGCAGGCAAATGCTGTGGTTGCTCCAGCAGTGATGGATCCGGGGTTAATGTTAGTCCTTCGTTTGAGGTCCTAAATTTGGATGTGATGGCATTGTGCTAAGGGAGGGAACCAGACTAACGATAGTCGGTTGAAGCTGGAGTAATTCTCATTCCATATTGCCTCTTCCTGAGGAAGCCATTTGGTTCAATTGTGTCTTCACGAAGTTAGTGGTCACTGAGTGCTGTTATAGAAACATTAAAAAATAGGAGCAGGGGGAGGCAATTCGGCCCTTTGAGCCTGTTCCACCTTTCATTCTGATCATGGCTGATCATCCAGCACTGTATCCTAATGCTGCTTTCCCCCCCCATAGCCTTTGATCCCCTTTGCCACAAGTACCGTACCTAACTGCTTCTTGAAACCATACAATGTTTTGGCCTCAACTACTTCTGTGACCCCCTGGTTCTGGACACACCCACCATCGGGAACATCCTTCCTGCATCTACCCTGTCCAGTCCTGTTAGAATTTTAAAGGTTTCTATGAAATCCCCCCTCATTCTTCTGAACTCCAGCAAATACAATCCTAACCGACTCAACCTCTCTTCATATGTCTGTCCCGCCATCCCAGGAATCAGTCTGGTAAACCTTCCCTACACTCACTCCAGAGCAAGAGTATTCTTCCTCAAGGAGACCAAAGTTGCACACACTATTCCAGTTGTGGCCAAACCAAGGCCCTGTATAATTGCAGCAAGACATCCTTGCTCTCATTCTCGAAGCCTCTCGCAATGAAGGCCGGCATTCCATTTGCCTTCTTTACCGCCTGCTGTACCTGCATGCTTACCTTCAGCGAGTGGTGTACAAGGATACCCAGGTCTCGTTGTACATTCCCCTCTCCTCATTTATGGCCATTCTGATAATCTGCCGCCTTGTTTTAGCGACCAAAGTGGATAACCTTATATTTCTCCACATTATACTGCATCTGCCATTCATTTGCCCACTCACTCAACTTGTCCAAATCACACTGAAGCATCTCTGCATCCTCCTCACAGCTCACCCTCCCACACAACTTGGTGTCATCTGCATATTTGGAGATATTAAATTTTGTTCCCTCATCTAAATCATTAATATATGAAGCCTGCAGTATCCCACTAGTCACTACCTGCCAATTTGAAAAAGACCTGTTAATTCTTACTCTTTGTTTCCTGCCTGCCAACCAGTTTTCTATCCATCTCAATACACTAACCCTAATCCCATAAACTTTAATTTGACACACTAATCTCTTATGCTGGACTTGTCGAAAGCCTTCTGAAAGTCCTAATAAACCACATCCACTGGTTCCCCCTCGTCAACTCTACTAGTTACTTACGGACCCCGTGGGGGGGATGACCGAAATCATGGTGGTATTAGGAGCATTTGGGCGATTTTCAGGCTATAAGTTAAATATGGGAACGAGCGAGATGTTTGTGATCCAGGAACGGGGGCAGGAAAGGAGGCTGAAGGAGCTACCTTTTAAAGTGGAAAACGGAAAAGTTTTAGGTATCTGGGAATTCAAGTGGCCAAGGATTGGGGGCAGCTTCACAAGTTAAATTTGGGCAAAGCAGTGGATCAAATGAGAAGGGATTTTTGTAGATGGGACATGCTCCCACTGACGCTGGTGGAGAGGGTTCAGACGGTGAAGGTGACGGTCCTTCCGAGACTGCTTTTCTTTTTTCAGTGTCTCCCAATTTTTGCCCTAAAGGATTTTTTCAGAAGTATGAATGCGGTGATATCGAGGTTTATATGGTCGGGTAAAACCCCGAGAGTAAAGAGGGCACTCCTGGAACGGGCCCGCGGGGAAGGGGGCTTGGCTCTCCCGAACATTTTTAACTATTCCTGGGCTGCCAACATATCGATGGTCAGGAAGTGGGTAGTGGGGGAGGGGTCGGTCTGGGAGCGGATGGAGGCAGCATCCTGCAACGGTACGAGTCTGGAGGCTTTACTGACGGCGCCCCTGCCGTTCGTGCCGGCTCGGTACTCCACAAGTCCTGTGGTGGTGACAGCCCTGAGGGTGTGGGGGCAATGGAGGCAGCATATGAGACTGGAGAGGGCAGTGTCAACCAATCTATTCCAATCACCGGTTTGTCCCGGGGGGGCTGGATGGGGGCTTTAAGGTATGGCAGCGGGCAGGGATTGAGTGGTTTGGGGATCTATTCATCCAGGAGGGCTTCCCGACCTTGGAGACATTAGAGGAGAAGTTTGATTTGTCGGGAGGGAACGGGTTTCGGTATCTTCAAGTGCAGGACTTTGTACGGAGACAGGTCCCAAGCTTTCCTCGCCTCCCCCTGAGGGGACTACAGGATAGTGCTGTCAAAAACAGGGGTTGGAGCTGGGAAGGTTTCTGACATATACAGGGAATTGTTCGAGTGGGAAGGGGTCCCTATCAGAGAGGTGAAGAGGAAGTGGGAAGCGGAGCTAGGAGGGGAACTGGAAACTGAACTGTGGGAAAAAGCCTAGAAAAGGGTAAATGCATCCTCGTCCTGTGCTGGACTCAGCTTGAGTCAGTTCAAGGTAGTCCACAGGGCCCACATGGCGGTAGCTCGGATGAGTAGGTTCTTCGAGGAGGTGGAGGACAGATGTGGGCGGTGTGGGGGTAGCCCGGACAACCATGTTCATATGTTTTGGGCATGTCCCAAACTGAGGGAATTCTGGCAGGGATTTGCAGATGTTATGTCGGAAGTCCTGGAAGGTAGGGTAACTCCGAGTCCAGAATTGGCAATATTGGGGTGTCGGAGGATCCGTGGGCAAAGAGGGGGAGGGAGGCTGATATTCTGGCCTCCTCCTCCCTGGTGGCCCGGAGACGGATCTTGCTGAGATGGAGGGACTCGGAGCCTCCGAAGTCAGGAGTGTGGGTCAGCGATATGGTAAAGTTTCTCAGTCTGGAGAAAATCAAGTTCGCTCTGAGAGGATCAATACAGGGATTTGCCCGGAGTTGGCAGTCGTTCATCGATTTCTTCAACAAAAACTGAACGTCCGCAGTAAGGGGGAAAGGGAAAGGGGGGGGGGGGGGAGGGGAGGAAAACAGGAGGCATAGTAATGTTAAATAAAGACGGGGATCTTGATATACGGGTAATTGGGGATAGGGCGGGAGAAGTGGGGTACGTGGTTTATTGGTTGTTAGTTTAGGGGGTATTTTGTGCGTCAACGCGCGCGGTTGTTTTAGAAATGTCAACATTTTAATTTGTGAAAATTACAAATGCTTCAATAAAATATTTTCTAAAGAAAAACTCTACTAGTTACATGCTCAAAGAATACCAGTAGATTTGTCCAGCATGATTTCTGTCATAAATTCTTGCTGACTGTCTGATCCTGCCACTATTTTCTAAGTGCTCAGCTATAAAATCTTTGATAATGGATTCAACAATTTTCCCCACTACCATCATCAGGCTTACTGGCCTATAATTCCCTAACCTTTGAGGAAACTGCTTTTCCTCAATTCCCCCTAAACCTCCTGCCCCTCACCTTGAACTTGTGTAACTGACCCTTCAACTAAGGGCAATGGCTACTCCATGAATTCCTTCGACAATCGTTTCACTCGGCCTGTGTTTTCTCAGGGAAGGTTATCGCCAGCAAGGCACACCTTGTGAATCCCCCTCTCCCTCTGGTCACAACTGTGCCTATGATCCACAGATAGCTGTTTCCAACACCTTTCATTGGGTGAGTCTGTTCTGGTAGAAATCATCATTTTTTCAGAATAGTGAAGACCTGATATGTGGGAGAATTGCCGTTCTCCCACCGCAATGAGTTTCTGATTGCGTTTCCATGGCAGCTGGCTCACCTGGGAATTTCTCTGAACTGAGGGGTTGAATTCAAATTACTGAATTATTGAATTACCTTGTTTTATATTTTAAGACAATCATTTTGTAAAATTCAACATTCACTTAAAAGGTCCTGTAGGTTCAAAGCACTTGGACAAAACCTTCTCTGTGCTTTAGAGGCAAACCCCACCCCAGAGAAACAAATATGTAATCTATGCCGAAACGTGAGAGAGGTCCTGAGGGAGAGTCGCACTGTCAGAGGGTCAGTACTGAGGGAGTGCCGCACTGTCAGAGGGTCAGTACTGAGGGAGTGCCGCACTGTCAGAGGGTCAGTACTGAGGGAGTGCTGCACTGTCAAAGGGTCAGTACTGAGGGAGTGCTGCACTGTCAGAGGGTCAGTACTGAGGGAGTGCTGCACTGTCAGAGGGTCAGTACTGAGGGAGTGCTGCACTGTCAAAGGGTCAGTACTGAGGGAGTGCTGCACTGTCAGAGGGTCAGTACTGAGGGAGTGCTGCACTGTCAGAGGGTCAGTACTGAGGGAGTGTTGCACTGTCAAAGGGTCAGTACTGAGGGAGTGCTGCACCGTCAGAGGGTCAGTACTGAGGGAGTGCCGCACTGTCAGAGGGTCAGTACTGAGGGAGTGCTGCACTGTCAAAGGGTCAGTACTGAGGGAGTGCTGCACTGTCAGAGGGTCAGTACTGAGGGAGTGCTGCACTGTCAAAGGGTCAGTACTGAGGGAGTGCTGCACTGTCAGAGGGTCAGTACTGAGGGAGTGCTGCACTGTACATCTCGGTGGGTGAGTCCTTGTTTAGTCAGGTCTGTATGTGACACCATACCCATAATGTGGTTGACTGTGAAATGAGCTGACAAGACACTAGTTATTTTGTCAGAAGGCAGCTCACCATCACCTTCACAAAGGGTAGTTCGGGTTGGCCAAGCCAGTGATACCCAAACCCATAAATGAATAAAAAATGAGTGACTGCACTTCAAAAATAATTTGTTTGCACTTTGGGTCGTCGGGAAGCTGTGAAGCCATGGAAACACAGGATTTGTCTGTAAATATATTTTAAATGCTTTGTTTGAAATTTCCACTTTTTTTTTTCAGGAATCGCATCCCGATTATCCTGACATTTTAAAAGGAATGACATCATTCAAAAATCTAGTGGTAAGTTAGACTATGTCTCTGAGCCCAGAAACCATCACAATGGTTGAGAAACTCTCGGCCTCATTACTAAGCAATCCAGATGCATTTTGTGTCTTAGGAGCTTGCTGTGAAGCTGGTTTAAGGTTTGCAGGGAGAATCTGGCAAGTGGATGGCCTCTGCTCTGATCTTGGAGACATTGGCATCCATTCTGTGCTCCAAACCTGCTCTGCATGCGTTGCTTTTGATCCGCACAGTGACTTGTTCTCTGTCAGCCGAGACTGAATGGGTCGCTCTCGACTGGTTCAAGTTCCACCCCAGCGATTTGAGCACAGAATCCAGGCTGCCGCTCCATTGCAGTTTTGAGGGAGAGCTGCACTGTCGGGGGTGTGACCTCTCAGACGTTAAACTGAGGCTCCAAAGTGTCTGACCCCATTCTCACTATTTTGAGGAAGTGCTGGGAGGCTTTTGCGAGTGTATTGACCGATATTCACTGCACAACCAACATCACAAAAAATGATTATCTGACCACTATCACATTTCTGGTTATGGGATCGCACTCATAGTAATTAGGAGCAGAAGTCACCAATTCAGCCCCTTGCGCCTGCTCCGCCATTCAATCAGATCATGGCTGATCTCTTCCTGGTCTCAAATCCACCTCCCTACCTGTTGCCCATATCCCTTTAACCCAGCTATAAAAATCAGAAATATATTTTATCTTCTTCTTGGAACCATTTAATGATCACTCAGCATGACACAATAATTCCACTTAAACAAATTGACTGTGTTGCCCATCCTCTGGAACCTCCGCTGCTTATTCACTGGTGTTCTCAGGTGCAATCCAGTGCCTCCCAGGGGTTTTCCTGTATTGATGACTTGACATCAGCAAGTATGTTGTATGCTCTGTGGTCATTCCCAAATCCTTACCCTTCTCATTCCACTGCCAGTGAGACCTTTACTCACGTTAAATCACTATAACATTCGTTTAATTCCAGCGGGACTTGTTGCAGGCACAAAGTGAGCCTTTCTGTTCCACATTTTGATGTGACTGCTCATTTGAAACCGCCTGAATGATTAAGTGTGAAATTTCCTGGGCCATTTTGGGCGCTAGTTCTATGAAGTTACTCATTTATTTTCCCTGGCCATCAACACTCATACAGGAAGCAGAGTTTAACTCAATTTCCCACCAGTACGCTGCCTATTTCAGTTCAATACTTCCATCACATGGTTATCACTGCTGCCTCACAGCCCCAGGGACCTGGGTTCAATTCCTGCCTTGGGTAACTGTGCGGAGTTTGCATGTTCTCCCTGTGACTGCGTGGGTTTCCTCCGGGTGCTCTGGTTTCCTCCCACAATCCAAAGATGTGCAGGTTAGGTGGATTGGCCGTGATCAATTGATCCATGGTGTTCAAAGGTTAGGTGGAATTATGGGGATAAAGTGGGGTGTGGGCCTAGATAGAGTGCTCTTTCAGAATGGCAGTGCAGGCTCCATGCGCCTTCTGCACTGTCGAGATTCTATGATTCTATCATAGATGTTTGTTAAATTAACATCAAGCTGAGGAGAATTGTCACGTTTAAAACCCATAATCATAGAATCCCATCGCATGGACGGAGACTATTTGGCCCATTGTGCCTGTGCTAGCTCTGTCCGGTTTTGGCTGACCACCATCTTTATCTCCAAATCCCTTCCAATTAGTCCTTGTCAACTAATGTCGAATTGTTTTTTGAAACTTCTGAAGATACCTGCCTTCACCGCCTTTTCAGATGGTGAGTTCCAGCACTTCAGCTTCACTAGGAAGACATTCCTCCTGGTCGTCTAGTTCTTTGGCAAATTATTTTAAATCTCAAACCTCTGGTTATTAACCGAGTTACCAGAGGAAACGGTGTCTGCCTATTTTCTCTCTCAAGTTTGAATGCTTCTATTTTTTTAAATTGAGATTTCGAGTATCCAATTCTTTTTTTTCCCCCAATAAAGGGGCAATTTGGCGTGGCCAATCCACCTATCCTGCATATCTTTGGATTGTGGGGGTGAGACCCACGCAGACACGGGGAGAATGTGCAAACTCCACACGGACAGTGACATGGAGCCGGGATCGAACCCGGGTCCTCAGTGGCGTGAGGCAGCAGTGCTAACCACTGCGTCACCGCGCCGCTCGGCTCCTATTTAAATTGTACAGTTTTTAGCCTTTGATTAGATTGAAGCTTTTCCCTTTTTCCATTTTGGTAAAATCACCATCTTTCTCCGAGGTTTCAGTTTTGGTGTCAGTGTCCCAGTGGCTGACAGTTACAAGCACAGTGATTATTGTATTTAATACAAATGCTTTTTGCATTTGTGTTACACAAAAATTCCCCTGTAAAACTGTCTTAGAAATTTTGGAAACAGCTGGTGAAAGGAATGGATGAAAAAACTGCCACATGATTGATCCGCCATCGGCAATGTAAAATTAACAATGCTGTAGTCAGTGCAATGATTTATTAACCCTGATCATTAATCAAATAAAAGACTAGTTTGGGCTTGCTATGAAATCATTAATATTACCGTACAATGAAAAATCATATTACTAGCTTCCTGCCATCAAAGGATTTGCTTTTGAAGATTAAAAAAGAGATTATTTGTTCCTCTGCTGTCTTGACTCAACTCTTAACTCGCACCAAATCCAATTCACCCACCTCTCTCGTGCTTATTAACCTCCATTGCCTCCCAGTTTCACAATGACTCAGTGTCAAGTTTCTAATCTTCCATGTTCTCGCCCCTCCTTATCCCTGTATTCTCCTTGAGCCCTACAATCCAAGGTCTCTGAAATCCTCTAATTCTGGCCTCTATCAAATCCCTTGATTTTAATCGCCAACAACAACTGGGCCTTCAATTCTGGACTCCCTCCCTAAACTTCTCCGCCTCTCTCTCTCTCCCTCTACATGCTCCCTAAATCCCACTTCATTGACTAAGCTTTTTGTCGCCTCTTTCAGTAGCTCCTCCTGTGCTCGGTGTCGATTTTCTTTACCTGATTATTCCCCTGAGAAGCTCCTTTGAAACATGTTGCTATGTTAAAGGCACTATATAAATGTGAGTTGTTTATTTTACAAGTGAACTATTGGATGCCAATATCCTATTGACCCTGGTCAGGTCTTTTCTTCAAATTGTTAAGATTAATGACATCAGCAAGTGGCAGTGTTTAGACTGTAACAATATATTTTTCTCACTAGACTCAGTGTCAGGAACTGCGAAAGAGAAAGCAACTCGAGCTGCAGATACTCTCTGAACAAATTCAGGATTGGGAGGGTGAAGATATCAAGTCCCTTGGAAATGTCATTTACATGTCCCAGGTCATGGTGCAGTGCGGAGCAAGTGAGGTGAGGAGTTGAACAATGTTGCCTACAGTAAAGGCGACGGCTACACTATGTCTATATTTATACTGCAAGTAGGAGGTTGTTCACAGAGTGACGCATCTCCTGCCTTCATTTCCACTGGATTTGAAGCCTTGCGCCCGAAAACAGAGCTTCCTGTTCTAATTGTGAGCTGATGCAATGTTTTACTCAAGTCGTTTTTAGTTCTGTTCTTCGAATAATGAGCTGCTTTCCAATTTTGCATCTTGAGCATGGTTCTGGATACTGAGGGGCGCTGGGGGAGAAGTAAAGGAAGTAAAGAAGGGAGTAAAATGAAGGGCTCTATAATATTGATAAATGGAATTGAGGACCTCTGTGCTGGGAGGTGATAAGGGAATGGGAGGAATACTTAATTGGTAAATGTCAGAATGAAGGCAGTTTTCTTGGGGTATGGAAAATCTTCACTTTGTTATCTGGATCGGAGCATGGGAAAAGTTCAACAAAAGATGCTGTCAGCAGAGGTGAGTTGGTTTGTGAGGAATCGTAAATCATAGAGTCATAGATTATCAAGGATGCTCAGGTTAAAAGTAAAGTAATAAGGATATGGCTTCAACAAGAAACTACCCTTGTATGGAAAACCCAAGAAAGATGATGGCTGATTTGGGGACAAGTTTGTATCATGGAAGGAGCTAGAAATATTTCATGGCTGTATTTCCAGAGATGCGCACAACATGAATGTGAGGACAGGCACATTTCGGGAATTTCCCAGGGAGTTTCTTGAATTTGATGTGTTTCTTTGTTCCCGTTAGACCCTCCCATTCACTGCGATTGGGGAGAGTGGGTAGTCAAGGTGTGCTGAGCAGGGGTAGGGCAGCTGGTCATGAGTCCTGTTCCTTTCCGTAAGGTGGAAGAAGACCGTACCCTACTGGCTGGCTCACCAGACAGTCTGACCAAGCACAGGGTTGGTGGGTTAGATTAGGCTGCCTTGAATAAGTGAAATCGACAAGAAACACCCTGTCCCAGGGTTAAATAATCCACCTGCCCTCAGTCAAACATTGCGAAATGCCAAATTATCTGTTGATTTTTTTTTTAAAAGGATCACATTTTCATTTGGCCACGTAATTTACATTGCTTAATTCAAATCTACTGGAAAATTTCCTTTTTTGAATTACACAATGTGAATAAATTTAAGGTCTTTATTTGTATTAAGTCCCTTGTGGTAAATCCCCTCCAAATTTTATTAAATCTTTGAACACGTTAGGAATCCAGGACCCCAGTTGTTGCATCTTCCAGCAATCTTTTCCATTTGATGCAAAGCACTTTCTAAATTGAAATGGTAATCTAATCTGCATTTGCTATTCTCTAAAGGAGGGGGTGGAGTCAACCTTTTGTGTCCTGTGCCCCTGTGATCTGGGTCCTTCCCCAACACTCTGTGACTGGAAACTCTGTGTGGGTAGAATCCTCAACAACAATCTACATCCCACCAGACAACACACCATGCTGTTTGAACAGCATTGGGCAGATTAAACATCCCAGTTTTATTATAAAATTATTCATCAAGGAAAATATACACAGTTGGTCCAAGTCATACTAACTGCAGAAAAAGGAGACTTTTGATGGTTGTGAAGATTATGGACTTGCATTGAAGCGCACACAGAAAATAGAAACAGAAAGAGGCCATTCGGCCCTTCTAGTCTGCTCCGCTATTCATTAAGGCTGATCATCAAGGTCAATATCTTGATCCCGCCTTCCCTCCCATATCCCTCGATCCCTTTAGCCACAAGAGCTGTATCGAATTCCTTCTTGAAATTACACAACATTTTTATCTCAACTACTTTCTGTGGTAGCGAATTCCACAGATTCACCGCTCTCTGGGTGAAGAAATTTCTCCTCACCTCAGTCCTAAAAGGTTTACCCCTTCCCCTCAAACTATAACCCCTAGTTCTGGACTCCCCCACCATCAGGAACATTCTTTCTGAATGGAGGGTGAGAGCGCGCGAGGGGGGAGGGTGAGAGCGCGCCAGGGGGGGAGGGTGAGAGCGCGCGAGGGGGGAGGGTGAGAGAGCGCGAGGGGGGAGGGTGAGAGAGCGCGAGGGGGGAGGGTGAGAGAGCGCGAGGGGGGAGGGTGAGAGAGCGCGAGGGGGGAGGGTGAGAGAGCGCGAAGGGTGAGAGGGTGGGGGAGTGCGAGGGGGGGAGTGTAAGGAAGCGTGAGGGGGGAGGGTGAGAGCATGAGGGGGGGGAGAGAGAGAGCACGAGGTGGGGGGGAGAGAGTGCGAGGGGGGTAGAGAGAGAGCGCGAGGGGGGGAGAGAGCACGAGGGGAGAGAGAGCGTGCGGAGGTAGAGAGAGCGCAAGGGGGAAGGGAGGGTGCGCGAGGGGGAGAGGGTGCGCAAGGGGGTGAGCGTGAGTGAGGCGCAGAGGGGGGAGAGCAAGCATAAAAGGAGAGAGAGCATGCAAGTGCAAAGGGGAACAGGGAGCGCGAGAAGGGGAGAGAGCGTGTGCGTGGTGGGGGAGAGCGAGCGTGTGGGGGGGAGAGCGAGCGAGCGTGTGGGGGGGAGAGCGAGCGAGCGTGGGGGGGGAGAGCGAGCGAGCGTGGGGGGGAGAACGAGCGAGCGCGTGGGAGGAGAGTGAGCGGGCGCGTGGAGGGGTGTGCGAGCGAGCGTGAGGGGGGTGCGAGCGAGCCCGTGGGGGCGAGTGCGAGGGGGATGAGAGCGAGCGTGTGGGGAGGGAGAGCGAGCGAGCGCGTGGGGGAAGAGTGAGCGAGCGCGTGGAGGGGTGTGCGAGCGAGCGCGTGGGGGGGGGGAGAGAGTGAGCGGGTGGGGGTTGGAGAGCGAGCGAGTGCGAGGGGGATGAAAGCGAGCGTGTGGGGAGGGAGAGCATGCGCAAGGAGAGGCGAGAGCGAACAAGTGTGCAGGGGTGTGAAAGAGTGAAACCAAATGTTCATGGCGGAGAGAAACTGTGCGAGGGTGAGAGACGATAGGAGAGAGGAAGTAGACCGTGTTTAGCATGAACAAAATGGTTTTATTTTACACCTTCGAGATGCCGTATACCCACATTGGCTAATTTTTCTATAATTTGACATTCATGACATAAGACGAGCCCTTTGGTTTTAGCTGATTACGAGTGTTGTCTTAACTTTAAGACAATGACTTCTCTGAAGTTATATCTTTTATCTTGAGTTATTCTAAATGTTGCACTATAATTGATTAACATAACTGGCTGTCAGTTTCCAATTGAAGCATTTTGATTAAGGTCCTATTCAATCAGTCGAGGCCAACAAAGTTCCTGTAAACTCCCCAGTTTCCCAGGAAGACAGCACTTTACAATTCTCAAAACATAACATTCATATACTTGAAATTGGGTTAAGTGCTTCTAAATTATAAAATATTATTAACATTTGTGTTACAGGTGTCATTACCAGTCTCACTAATGCATCTGTTGATTAATTGCTTATTTTTTAATTGTCGCGCAATTAGATGACAATGTTGTGTGGGAGGGTGAGCTGTGAGGAGGATGCAGAGATGCTTCAGTGTGATTTGGACAGGCTGAGTGAGTGGGCAGATGAATGGCAGGTGCAGTATAATTTGGAGAAGTGTGAGGTTATCCACCAATAATGGCAGACTATTATCTGAATGGCCATAAATTAGGAGCGGGGAATGTACAATGAGACCTGGGTGTCCTCATACACCAGTCACTGAAGGTAAGCACGCAGGTACAGCAGGCGGTAAAGAAGGCAAATGGTATGTTGGCCTTCATCGCGAGAGGATTTGAGTACAGGAGCAGGGATGTCTTGCTGCAATTATACAGGGCCTTGGTATGGCCAATCCACCTAACCTGCACACCTTTGGACTGTGGGAGGAAACCGGAGCACCCGGAGGAAACCCACGCAGACACGCGGAGAACGTGCAGACTCCGCACAGACAGTGACCCTAGGCCAATTTGAACCCGGGTCTCTGGCACTGAGGCAGCAGTGCTAACCACTGTACCACCATGACATATGAGGAGAGAAGGGTCAGTTAGGATTGTATTCGCTGGAGTTCAGAAGAATGAGGGGGGGATATCATAGAAACCTATAAAATTCTAACAGGACTGGACAGGGTAGATGCAGGAAGGATGTTCCCGATGGTGGGTGTGTCCAGAACCAGGGGTCACAGTCTGAGGATACGGGGAAGACCATTTAGGACAGAGATGAGGGGAAATTTCTTCACCCAGAGAGTGGTGAGCCTGTGGAATCTGTTACCACAGGAAATAGTTGAGGCGAAAGTTGTTGCCAAGAAACAGTTAGATATAGCACTCAGAGGGGGAGGGGGGGGGAGAACAGGTGACTGGGTTTGATGATCAGCCATGATCAGAATGAATGGCGGTGCAGGCTCAAAGGGCTGAATGGCCTCCTGCTGCTTCTATATTTCTATCTAATTAAGGCTGTCTATTTAACTGATATGGCTGGTTTCCAGTTTAGCTCCTGTTCAGTCATTTAGCTTCCTTTCTCAGTGTAAGCACAAAATGGCTTCTGACCAAGTTCCGTTTATTATGGAAAATGGCGCATCGGTTCAGACAACAGAATAATCGTCGCATTAAATCTATTGATTTTGAAATTACCAACGGAGGGTTCCCATTCACCCCACCCCCAATAGGAGTGAGTGAGCATCCGACACTGGGAGGAGCCACATTCATCCTGTCACACAGGAGCAGAGGATCCTGGGGTTATCTGTGCACAGACCATTGAAGGTGGCAGGACAGGTGGGGAGAGCAGTTAATGAAGCAGAATTTATTAATAGGGGCAGAGTACAAGAGCGAGACGATTATGCTGAGTTTATACAAGACAGTAGTTAGACCTCAGCTGGAATATTGTGTACAGTTCTGGGAATCACACTATCGGAAGGATGTGAATGCATTGGAGAGAGAGCAGGAGAGGTTTACAAGAATGATTCCCGGGATGAGAAACTTCAGTCATGAGGATCGATTGGAGAGGTTGGGACTGTTTTCCTTGGAGAGAAGGCCGAGAGGAGATTTGATTGAGATGTTCAAAATCACGAGGGGGCTGGACAGAGTAGACGGGGAGAATCTGTTCCCACTTGTAAAAGGATCAACAATGAGAGGGAACAGATTTAGTGATTTGCAAAAGAAGCAAATGTGAAGGATATAGATAGGGTGAACAGTTGGAGGCTTTTTCCCCAGGGCAGAAATGACAATTACAAGGGGGCACAAGTTCAAGGTGAGGGGGGAAAGGTTCAGTGGAGATGTGCGGAGGAAGTTTTTACACAGAGGGTGGTGGTGGCCTGGATTGCACGGTCACATGAGGTGGCTGAGGCAGATACGTTAGCGACCTTTTAGACTTATCTGGATAGACACATGAACAGACAGGATATAGAAGGATACAGGAGGTTGGTCTAGATAGGACACGTGATCAGCACAGGCTTGGAGGGCCGAAGGTCCTGTTCCTGTGCTGTATTGTTCTTTGTTTGTTTGTAAAAAAAACCTAATTCACCCAGCGAGGGGTTGGGATCTGGAATGCACGGCCTGGGGGTGTGGTGGAGGCAGGTTCAATCGAGGCATTCCGGAGGGCATTGGATGATTATTTGAATAGAATGTGCAGGGGTCCGGGGAAAAGGCAGGAGAAAGGCCCTGAGTCATGATGCTCATTTGGAGAGACGGTGCAGACACGATGGGCCTCATGGCCTCATTCTGCACCGTAACAATTCTGAGATTCGGTGTGATTTAAATATTTTATAAAAGTTCATTGCTATAATATTGTTTTCTTTTGCTGAGCAAGCTGTTTCTTTTCATTCGTCAGTTTTTTTTGAAATTCATGTTAAATTCACCGCCAAACTTTAACTGAAATTGATTCACAACCCTTGAGTGAGAAAAGACTTTAAATCTGTTTTGTTCACCATGGTTATCAGATTATCAGCTGCTTATGAAGTATTATTTTCAGTTTGCAGAAAAAACATTTTTTTGAAACTCCACCCAATTCGAGAGCAACCTTGCGGCCCAAACCCTTCAGTGAGTAATCCCAATATCGTCACCGGAAGCTGGTTTGCTTTCAGCAGCATCACTGTTAGTGACCAGTTTTTACAAGAGATTGTTTGTTCTGCCTAAAAGTAAAGGTCATCCTGTAGTTGAAATTTTAATAGCCATCTTATTACAGCGGGAATTTGTACATCGAGTCTGACGGGGCAAATGGACAGAAGCGGTTTCTGCTGGTCTAGGAATCTAGGACAAGGGGACATACGATCAAACCCAATATTCTCTCTGATTCTAAATGTGGAACACTCTCCCACAAAATGCATCAGACTCTGGGCCCTTTTATTAATGTTAAACCTGGGATCGATAGATTACTGTTCGACAGGAGTGGCGATGGATATTGAGTTGAGATGGGTAGCTGGAGTTAACATACTGATCAGCCATGGGTCCCGCTTGGTCCTGTGTCCAATTTCACAAACACAATACATCCACTAGCATGTCCAGGTCAGAGAAACCATTCTGTTGTTGTGATGTGCTTAAACCCAGCAAATGGTGAACTTGACCTTATTTATTTTTCTTCTGAGGGATTTATTCTTTCTCACTCGAGCGCTTTTGATCGGTATAGTAAAAGGCAAGAGTAGCTTTTGGAATCCTCTGTTCTCGGCTCATTAAATGCTCTTGGAAATGTTTACCAAATATTTCCCTTCAGGAATGGTTTAACCATCCAGTCTGTCCCTTCTCCTATTTTGTTTGATTGCAAAATAAAAGATTGGTCCCCATTGCGTAATGTTGAGATCCAGATTAAATGACGAGAGATTTGCTAATCTACCAAACTAATGGTTATTGTTGTAATTGAATTTTAGGAAAAGGATGAAAGGTACTTCATGCTGTTCCCTGCCGTCCTGCTCATGTTGTCTGCGAGCCCACGGATGAGTGGCTTTATTTACCAGGTGAGAAAAGTGAAATCGATTGGTGTTGTGAGATCACAGAACTGGGCTCTCATTTGTTATGATCCAGTTGGTGGTAAATGCCAAGTGACCAAATCCCCAAAAGGGAAACTTGACAAGCTATCACAACTGTTTTCTTTTTGTATTTGACCATGAGTAATGCTTGTCCTGAAGTCAAGAGTCACATATTCCGTTAACCCCTTTGGAGATTTCAATTGTTAAACAAAAACATTTATTATCAGAAGAAAAGAAAACTCAACCACATAAGATTACATTTACACAGTTAAAAGTAATCTAACACTAACATTTCCCCAAAAGGTTCTTTCTTGGTTTCACTCAAGTTCCTTACAGATATTTAAACTATAAAAAAAACAGTAACATTACCAAAAGACACAACCCATGTTGCTGTAGGGTATGCACTTCATTCGACTTTTCTTTCTTCCACTCGATTGTCTAAATTCAGGACTTCAACCCAAACCCTGTTTTCTCCGATATCCAGACACCCTTCGGGTGGCTGAAAGCTCCTCACGTCTTTACTTCGCAGTTCTGCCCCAACACAGAGAACTCTCTTCAGGAGATCTTACATGGCCACCAACAGCAGAGCTTCCAATCTCGTTTTAAATGTGTTTATTCCTCTTTAATCTTTTCCCATTTTAAACTCATATAATAATCTTTATTAGTGTCATAAGTAGGCTTACAGTAACCCTGCAATGAAGTTACTGTGAAAATACCCTAGTCACCACATTCCGCGCCTGTTCGGATACACAGAGGGAGAATTCGGAATGTCCAATTCACCTAACAGCGCGTCTTTCGTGACTTGTGGGAGGAAACCGGAGCAACCGGAGGAAACCCACGCAGACACAGATCCTCTTCCATTTTTGCAATTTACCTTTCTCAGGATATAAAAATCTTTAGTGTACTCATTATAGCCACCACCTTCGGGTAAAATGAAATAGAATAATTTTCCTTATTTATTTATGACCTTTTCTAAGTTGTAAACTCCTTCTTACCTGCCTTTGAAACTCAGGTAAATATCCAAATCCTCACTTAACATAGACCGAGATTTCATTAGGAGATGTGTTCACCTGAACAACATCCAACTCTACCATATTCAAATGCCTGCCTTTCACACCTAGCCCCTTTGATTTCCTCAACCTTGTCCTCAGTCCCCAGCTTAATTAAATTAGTCTCACACGCCCACTCCACAATCCTGCTTTACACAAAACCACCATCGGCTCCAGAAAAATGATAAAATAACAGTTTCTTCACATGCTATCCTGTTGTTACATTTTTGAATAGATTTCATGTGCCTAAATTAGGGTTCAGAAATTGGAAAACTTGGTCCCCTGCGGGCTTCTAATACTTTTTTTTCTGTTGCAGGGAAAGTTGCCACTGACAGGAATGGCTATAACAAAACTCGACGAGAGCGACAGTTTCCATCATACCTTTGAAATCACAGGTTTGTATTCAATAAACAGAAGTATGTCACAGCCAGTAATGAGATGAGTTTTTAAAATTTATTTATTTAATTTTTAATTTTTAAAATAAATTTAGCGCACCCAATTTTTTTTTCCAATTAAGGGACAATTTAGCGTGGCCAATCCACCTAACCTGCACACCTTTGGGTCGTGGGGGTGAGACCCACGCAGTCAGGGGAGAATGTGCAAACTCCAAAGAACAGTGACCTGGGGCGGGATCGAACCTGGGACCACGGCACCGTGAGGAAGCAGTGCTAACCACTGCACCGACTTACTGCCCTATGAAATGAGATAAATGGTTTATTTTTTGGTGTTGGCCAAAACAACATTACACTCCCTCAGTACTGACCCTCTGACAGTGCAGCAATCCCTCAGTACTGACCCTCTGACAGTGCAGCACTCCCTCAATAATGACCCCCTGACAGTGCAGTACTCCCTCAATAATGACCCCCTGACAGTGCAGCACTCCCTCAGTACTGACCCTCTGACAGTGCGCACTCCCTCTGTACTGACCCTCTGACATTGCAGCACACGCTCTGTACTGATGCTCTGACAGTGCAGCAACCCCTCAGTACAGACCCTCTGACAGTGCGGCACTCCCTCAGTACTGAGTTACAGTTCAGCACTCCCTCAGTCCTGACCCTCTGACAGTGCAACACTCCCTCAGTACTGACCCTCTTACATGCAGCACTCCCTCAGTACTGACCCTCTTACATGCAGCACTCCCTCAGTACTGACCCTCTGACAGTGTAGCACTCCCTCAGTACTGACCCTCTGACAGTGCGGCACTCCCTCAGTACTGACCCTCTGACAGTGCGGCACTCCCTCAGTACTGACCCTCTGACAGTGCGGCACTCCCTCAGTACTGACCCTCTGACAGTGCAGCACTCCCTCAGTACTGACCCTCTGACAGTGCAGCACTCCCTCAGTGCAGAACCCTCTGACAGTGCAGCACTCACTCAGGTCTGACCCTCTGGCAGTGTGGCACTCCCTCAGTACTAACCCTTTATCAGTGCAGCACTCCCTCAGTACTGACCCTCTGACAGTGCAGCACTCCCTCAGTAATGACCCCCTGACAGTGCAATACTCCGTCAGTACTGACCCTCTGACAGTACAGCACTCCCTCAGGACTGACCCTCTGACAGTGCAGCACTCCCTCAGTACCAACCCTTTATCAGTGCAGCACTCCCTCAGTACTGACCCTCTGACAGTGCAGCACTCCCTCAGTACTGACCCTCTGACAGTGCGCACTCCCTCTGTACTGACCCTCTGACATTGCAGCACACGCTCTGTACTGATGCTCTGACAGTGCAGCAACCCCTCAGTACAGACCCTCTGACAGTGCGGCACTCCCTCAGTACTGAGTTACAGTTCAGCACTCCCTCAGTCCTGACCCTCTGACAGTGCAACACTCCCTCAGTACTGACCCTCTTACATGCAGCACTCCCTCAGTACTGACCCTCTTACATGCAGCACTCCCTCAGTACTGACCCTCTGACAGTGTAGCACTCCCTCAGTACTGACCCTCTGACAGTGCAGCACTCCCTCAGTACTGACACTCCGACAGTGCGGCACTCCCTCAGTACTGACCCTCTGACAGTGCAGCACTCCCTCAGTACTGACCCTCTGACACTGCAGCACTCGCTCTGTACTGACGCTCTGACAGTGCAGCAACCCTTCAGTACAGACCCTCTGGCAGTGCAGCACTCCCTCAGTACTGAGTTATAGTACAGCACTCCCTCAGTCCTGACCCTCTGACAGTGCAACACTCCCTCAGTACTGACTCTGTGACAGTGCAGCATTCCCTCAGTACTGACCCTCTTACATGCAGCACTCCCTCAGTACTGACCCTCTGACAGTGCAGCACTCCCTCAGTACTGACCCTCTGACATTGCAGCACTCGCTCTGTACTGACGCTCTGACAGTGCAGCAACCCCTCAGTACAGACCCTCTGACAGTGCAGCACTCCCTCAGTACTGAGTTACAGTACAGCACTCCCTCAGCCCTGACCCTCTGACAGCGCAGCACTCCCTCAGTACTGACCGTCTGACAGCGAAGCACTCCCTCTGTACGGACCCTCTCACAGTGCAGCACTCCCTCAGTACTGACCCTCTGACAGCACAGCACTCCCTCAGTACTGACCGTCTGACAGTGCAGCACTCCCTCAGTACTGACCCTCTCACAGCACAGCACTCCCTCAGTACAGACCGTCTGACAGTGCAGCACTCCCTCAATACTGACCCTCTGACATTGCAGCACTCGCTCTGTACTGACGCTCTGACTGTGCAGCAACCCCTCAGTACTGACCCTCTGACAGTGCAGCACTCCCTCAGTACTGACCCTTTGACAGTGCAGCACTCTCTCAGTACTGACCCTCTGACAGTGCAGCACTCCCTCAGTACTGACCCTCTGACAGTGCGGCACTCCCTCAGTACTGACCCTTTGACAGTGCAGCACTCCCTCTGTACTGACCCTCTGACAGTGCTGTACTCCCTCAGTACTGACCCTCTGACAGTGCAGCACTCCCTCAGTACTGACCCTCTGACAGTGCGGCACTCCCTCAGTACTGACCCTCTGACATTGCAGCACTCGCTCTGTACTGACCCTTTGACAGTGCAGCACTCCCTCAGTACTGACCCTCTGACATTGCAGCACTCGCTCTGTACTGACGCTCTGACTGTGCAGCACTCCCTCAGTACTGACCCTCTGACAGCACAGCACTCCCTCAGTACTGACCATCTGACAGTGCAGCACTCCCTCAGTACTGACCCTCTGACAGTGCAGCACTCCTTTAGTACTGACCCTCTGACATTGCAGCACTCGCTCTGTACTGACCCTCTGACAATGCAGCACTCGCTCAGTACTGACCCTCTGACATTGCAGCACTCGCTCTGTACTGACGCTCTGACTGTGCAGCAACCCCTCAGTACTGACCCTCTGACAGTGCAGCACTCCCTCAGTACTGACCCTTTGACAGTCCAGCACTCCCTCAGTACTGACCCTCTGACAGTTCAGCACTCCCTCAGTACTGACCCTCTGACAGTGCGGCACTCCTTCAGTACTGACCCTTTGACAGTGCAGCACTCCCTCAGTACTGACCCTCTGACAGTGCTGTACTCCCTCAGTACTGACCCTCTGACAGTGCAGCACTCCCTCAGTACTGTCCCTCTGACAGTGCAGCGCTCCCTCAGTACTGACCCTCTGACAGTGCGGCACTCCCTCAGTACTGACCCTCTGACAGTGCAGCATTCCCTCAGTACTGACTCTCTGACAGTGCAGCGCTCCCTCAGTACTGACTCTCTGACAGTGCAGCACTCCCTCAGTACTGTCCCTCTGACAGTGCAGCGCTCCCTCAGTACTGACCCTCTGACAGTGCGGCACTCCCTCAGTACTGACCCTCTGACAGTGCAGCATTCCCTCAGTACTGACTCTCTGACAGCACAGCACTCCCTCAGTACTGACCGTCTGACAGTGCAGCACTCCCTCAGTACTGACCCTCTGACAGTGCAGCACTCCCTCAGTACTGACCCTCTGACATTGCAGCACTCGCTCTGTACTGACGCTCTGACTGTGCAGCAACCCCTCAGTACTGACCCTCTGACAGTGCAGCACTCCCTCAGTACTGACCCTCTGACAGTGCAGCACTCCCTCAGTACTGACCCTTTGACAGTGCAGCACTCCCTCAGTACTGACCCTCTGACAGTTCAGCACTCCCTCAGTACTGACCCTCTGACAGTGCAGCCCTCCCTCAGTACTGACCCTCTGACAGTGCAGCACTCCCTCAGTACTGACCCTCTGACAGTGCAGCACTCCCTCAGTACTGACCCTCTGACAGTGCGGCACTCCCTCAGTACTGACCCTCTGACAGTGCAGCATTCCCTCAGTACTGACTCTCTGACAGTGCAGCACTCCCTCAGTACTGACTCTCTGACAGTGCAGCACTCGCTCTGTACTGACCCTCTGACAGTGCAGCACTCCCTCAGTACTGACCCTCTGACAGCACAGCACTCCCTCAGTACTGACCGTCTGACAGTGCAGCACTCCCTCAGTACTGACCCTCTGACAGTGCAGCACTCCCTCAGTACTGACCCTCTGACAGTGCAGCACTCGCTCTGTACTGACGCTCTGACTGTGCAGCAACCCCTCAGTACTGACCCTTTGACAGTGCAGCACTCCCTCAGTACTGACCCTCTGACAGTGCGGCGCTCCCTCAGTACTGACCCTCTGACAGTGTAGCCCTCCCTCAGTACTGACCCTCTGACAGTGCGGCACTCCCTCAGTACTGACCCTCTGACAGTGCGGTGGAACCCTCAGTACTGACCCTCTGACAGTGCGGCACTCCCTCAGTACTGACCCTCTGACAGTGCAGCACTCCCTCAGTACTGACCCTCTGACAGTGCGGCGCTCCCTCAGTACTGACCCTCTGACAGTGCAGCACTCCCTCAGTACTGACCCTCTGACAGTGCAGCCCTCCCTCAGTACTGACCCTCTGACAGTGCAGCACTCCCTCAGTACTGACCCTCTGACAGTGCGGCGCTCCCTCAGTACTGACCCTCTGACAGTGCAGCACTCCCTCAGTACTGACCCTCTGACAGTGCAGCACTCCCTCAGTACTGACCCTCTGACAGTGCGGCGCTCCCTCAGTACTGACCCTCTGACAGTGCAGCACTCCCTCAGTACTGACCCTCTGACAGTGCAGCCCTCCCTCAGTACTGACCCTCTGACAGTGCAGCACTCCCTCAGTACTGACTCTGTGACAGTGCGGCACTCCCTCAGTACTGACCGTCTGACAGTGCAGCACTCCCTCAGTACTGGCCCTCTGACAGTGCGGCGCTCCCTCAGTACTGACCCTCTGACAGTGCAGCACTCCCTCAGTACTGACCCTCTGACAGTGCAGCCCTCCCTCAGTACTGACCCTCTGACAGTGCAGCACTCCCTCAGTACTGACTCTGTGACAGTGCGGCACTCCCTCAGTACTGACCGTCTGACAGTGCAGCACTCCCTCAGTACTGACCCTCTGACAGTGCGGCACTCCCTCAGTACTGACCCTCTGACAGTGCGGCACTCCCTCAGTACTGACCCTCTGACAGTGCAGCACTCCCTCAGTACTGACCCTCTGACAGTGCAGCCCTCCCTCAGTACTGACCCTCTGACAGTGCAGCACTCCCTCAGTACTGACTCTGTGACAGTGCGGCACTCCCTCAGTACTGACCGTCTGACAGTGCAGCACTCCCTCAGTACTGGCCCTCTGACAGTGCGGCGCTCCCTCAGTACTGACCCTCTGACAGTGCAGCCCTCCCTCAGTACTGACCCTCTGACAGTGCAGCACTCCCTCAGTACAGACCCTCTGACAGTGCAGCACTCCCTCAGTACTGACTCTGTGACAGTGCGGCACTCCCTCAGTACTGACCGTCTGATAGTGCAGCACTCCCTCAGTACTGACCCTCTGACAGTGCGGCACTCCCTCAGTACTGACCGTCTGACAGTGCAGCACTCCCTCAGTACTGACCCTCTGACAGTGCGGCACTCCCTCAGTACTGACCCTCTGACAGTGCGGCACTCCCTCAGTACTGACCCTCTGACAGTGCGGCACTCCCTCAGTACTGACCCTCTGACAGTGCGGCACTCCCTCAGTACTGACCCTCTGACAGTACAGCACTCCCTCAGTACTGACCCTCTGACAGTGCGGCACTCCCTCAGTACTGACCCTCTGACAGTGCGGCACTCCCTCAGTACTGACCGTCTGACAGTGCAGCACTCCCTCAGTACTGACCCTCTGACAGTGCGGCACTCCCTCAGTACTGACCGTCTGACAGTGCAGCACTCCCTCAGTACTGACCCTCTGACAGTGCGGCACTCCCTCAGTACTGACCCTCTGACAGTGCGGCACTCCCTCAGTACTGACCCTCTGACAGTGCGGCACTCCCTCAGTACTGACCCTCTGACAGTGCGGCACTCCCTCAGTACTGACCCTCTGACAGTACAGCACTCCCTCAGTACTGACCCTCTGACAGTGCGGCACTCCCTCAGTACTGACCCTCTGACAGTGCGGCACTCCCTCAGTACTGACCGTCTGACAGTGCAGCACTCCCTCAGTACTGACCCTCTGACAGTGCGGCACTCCCTCAGTACTGACCGTCTGACAGTGCAGCACTCCCTCAGTACTGACCCTCTGACAGTGCGGCACTCCCTCAGTACTGACCCTCTGACAGTGCGGCACTCCCTCAGTACTGACCCTCTGACAGTGCAGCACTCCCTCAGTACTGACCCTCTGACAGTGCAGCCCTCCCTCAGTACTGACCCTCTGACAGTGCAGCACTCCCTCAGTACTGACTCTGTGACAGTGCGGCACTCCCTCAGTACTGACCGTCTGACAGTGCAGCACTCCCTCAGTACTGGCCCTCTGACAGTGCGGCGCTCCCTCAGTACTGACCCTCTGACAGTGCAGCCCTCCCTCAGTACTGACCCTCTGACAGTGCAGCACTCCCTCAGTACAGACCCTCTGACAGTGCAGCACTCCCTCAGTACTGACTCTGTGACAGTGCGGCACTCCCTCAGTACTGACCGTCTGACAGTGCAGCACTCCCTCAGTACTGACCCTCTGACAGTGCGGCACTCCCTCAGTACTGACCGTCTGACAGTGCAGCACTCCCTCAGTACTGACCCTCTGACAGTGCGGCACTCCCTCAGTACTGACCCTCTGACAGTGCAGCACTCCCTCAGTACTGACCCTCTGACAGTGCGGCACTCCCTCAGTACTGACCCTCTGACAGTGCGGCACTCCCTCAGTACTGACCCTCTGACAGTACAGCACTCCCTCAGTACTGACCCTCTGACAGTGCGGCACTCCCTCAGTACTGACCCTCTGACAGTGCGGCACTCCCTCAGTACTGACCGTCTGACAGTGCAGCACTCCCTCAGTACTGACCCTCTGACAGTGCGGCACTCCCTCAGTACTGACCGTCTGACAGTGCAGCACTCCCTCAGTACTGACCCTCTGACAGTGCGGCACTCCCTCAGTACTGACCCTCTGACAGTGCGGCACTCCCTCAGTACTGACCCTCTGACAGTGCGGCACTCCCTCAGTACTGACCCTCTGACAGTGCGGCACTCCCTCAGTACTGACCCTCTGACAGTACAGCACTCCCTCAGTACTGACCCTCTGACAGTGCGGCACTCCCTCAGTACTGACCCTCTGACAGTGCGGCACTCCCTCAGTACTGACCGTCTGACAGTGCAGCACTCCCTCAGTACTGACCCTCTGACAGTGCGGCACTCCCTCAGTACTGACCGTCTGACAGTGCAGCACTCCCTCAGTACTGACCCTCTGACAGTGCGGCACTCCCTCAGTACTGACCCTCTGACAGTGCGGCACTCCCTCAGTACTGACCCTCTGACAGTGCGGCACTCCCTCAGTGCTGACCCTCTGACAGTGCGGCACTCCCTCAGTACTGACCCTCTGACAGTGCGGCACTCCCTCAGTACTGACCCTCTGACAGTGCGGCACTCCCTCAGTACTGCCCCTCTGACAGTGCGGCACTCCCTCAGTACTGACCCTCTGACAGTGCGGCACTCCCTCAGTACTGACCCTCTGACAGTGTGGCACTCAGTTAGCGTTGCACTTGGAGTTTCAGTCTGAATAGTGTTCAAATTTCTGGATTGGAAATCTCACCCACAATGTGAAAGTACTACATGGATGAGACTGCTGATGTTCCAATGCGCCTGTCGATTGTTGGAGTGTTTGCAGATCAGTTCTCTTTAAATAATGAAGTGCTAATGAAACCTTTTCATTGCAGAAAGTAATTGAAATCTGTTGCACATATTTCTGAAGCCTGTTGTACATTTTTACAATGCAGGAAACATGATTGAACGGATTCAGGTGTCCTGTAATAACAGTCAGGAGGTACAAGACTGGGTCGAGAATCTTTTGATATTAACCAAAGGCACAGTCCCTGGGATTACAAGCTCAAAACCACTGTCCAACATATCACAGCCAGTAAGGATCTGCTCAATATCTGCTCATTTTTCTAATGCATGGACTGTTGAATCTACTGTTGCTGACCCGTTTTTAAGCTACTTTCAAAGATAGTTAACTCGTTATGATAATGTGATTTAACCTTGCGCTTGGTTGAGACAATTGTGACATTCTCATTATTTATAAGTGTTTGGCATATACTCGATGAATCATTTAATCTATTCCAGGCACCATATTGGTGTTGTGAGCATTGATGGGACTTTCCTGTTTAACAGAAGCTGCACATTTCATTGCCTGTTGGAGGCAGATATTGAGGTCCTGATCGATCGGTGTGACCCCAGGATTTACCCTCGCTCCAAAAACAGCTGCAAAAACAGCCTGTTGTAGGGAGCTGACCGGGATAAAGAATGAGGATCAGTTTAGAGAATGTGTAGGGTCGCTGAATTCAGCTTGAGTGAAGACAAATGTTCAAATCTTTGCTGTATGATGTCAGATGGATTTGTGCAGGATGTGAGTGTCAGCGAGAACATTTGTTAATGCTTTTAACACGGTGAAATGCCCCAAGTGCAGCATAATGTGCCCAAACTGAAAAGCTTGGAAAGGTGAGCATCACCAGCCTTCTGCCGCCTGGATCTCCAGGCTCCTCGAATCATGTTTATCTTGTTTAACTCGTGTTAATCCCTGAATTTTACCGCCCACAAAATTAGCAGGCATGCCTTCGGTTGTTTCAGGAATTAGCTCCCTACACATAGAACATACAGTGCAGAAGGAGGCCATTCGGCCCATCGAGTCTGCACCGACCCACATTAAGCCCTCACTTCCACCCTATCCCCGTAACCCAATAACCCCTCCTAACCTTTTTGGACGCTAAGGGCAATTGGTCACGGCCAATCCACCTAACCCGCACGTCTTTGGACTATGGGAGGAAACCGGACACCCGGAGGAAACCCACACAGACACGGGGAGAACGTGCAGACTCCGCACAGACAGTGACCCAGCGGGGAATCGAACCTGGGTCCCTGGCAGTGAAGCCACAGTGCTATCCACTGTGCAACCATGCTACACCTTCCCATCCCTCTCCCTCTCCCTCTCCGGTTCCCGCACCCGCTCCCTCTCCGGCTCCCGCACCCGCTCCCTCTCCGGCTCCCGCACCCGCTCCCTCTCAAGCTCCCGCACCCACTCCCTCTCCGCCTCCCTCTCCGCCTCCCTCTCCGCCTCCCTCTCCGCCTCCCTCTCCGCCTCCCTCTCCGCCTCCCTCTCCGCCTCCCTCTCCGCCTCCCTCTCCGCCTCCCTCTCCGCCTCCCTCTCCGCCTCCCTCTCCGCCTCCCTCTCCGCCTCCCTCTCCGCCTCCCTCTCCGCCTCCCTCTCCGCCTCCCTCTCCGCCTCCCTCTCCGCCTCCCTCTCCGCCTCCCTCTCCGCCTCCCTCTCCGCCTCCCTCTCCGCCTCCCTCTCCGCCTCCCTCTCCGCCTCCCTCTCCGCCTCCCTCTCCGCCTCCCTCTCCGCCTCCCTCTCCGCCTCCCTCTCCGCCTCCTGCTCCGCCTCCCGCTCCGCCTCCCGCTCCGGCTCCCGCTCCGGCTCCCGCTCCCGCTTCGGCTCCGGCTCCGGCTCCGTCTCCGTCTCTGTCTCCGTCTCCTGCTCTTCCTTGAAGACTTTATTTGACCAAACGTTTGGTCAGCCAAAGAGCAAAGAAAGGTACAGCACAGGGACAGGCCCTCCGGCCCTCCAAGCCTGTGCCGACAATGCTGCCCATCTGAACTAAAACCTTCTGCACTTCCGGCATCTGTATCCCTCTATTCCCATCCTAGTCATGATATTCCCATCCGAATATCTTCTCTCTTGCTCCCGTTAAGCACCTTGGGACATTTCCCTGCAGTCAAGGTGCTTTATTCCTGTAATTTGATGTTGTTAATGCCGGGTGTTTAAAATATTGGAGGAGCAGATATGAAACTATTTGGGGAATGCAGTGGTACCATCGTCTCTGCATCTGTTGGCACAGTGGTTGAGCATCGGAAGTGAGCAATCTCTTACATTTCTTCATCACTGAGAACCCTGTCTCCACATCCTGTCTGTCCCTGCAACTTGAGATCAAGGGGCATCTTCAAGGTGGTCAGAATATCAGATATCAAAGCAGTTTTGGATGTCGGGGCAGCCACTGTGGGTTGCTCCTGGGGAAGGGGATGCTTTGGTGTGTGGAAGCTGAGGGAATATCTCACAATCCATCTCGTCAATGCAGAAAACTGGCCCTTACCGACATGCTGCGATAATCATCACTGACATTTCATGACCTTTAATATATTGAGAGACATTTGTTGCTGCCCAGATTTGTCTCTGTTTGTGGGGAAGAGCAGAGGGATTCAGGGAGCTGGATAAACACAAGAAGGAGAACAGAAGGTCAGGGATATACACTGATTGTACGGAGTAACAACACCAGTTAGGTTGAAAGTCCTTTTCTGTGCTGTGCACTCAGTATAATTCTCCAAAACTTGTCAGCAACAATTAGAAGATTAGCAGGTCAAGGGGGCGATCCCGGTTTCTTTCCACTGAGATCTATCCAGCCCCTGGCTGTCAATGGCAAGAAAGATGGAGAGACCCTGAAACTGCCCCTTGAAACCAAATGACAGATCAGTGGGAAATTGCCCTTCTCAAGGGGGATTGGGGAGGGTGGTCCAATCGCCTCTGGCTGGTGTAGCCAGTAACACCGAGACTCCGTGAAAGAGCGTCTAAAAAATAAATGCTCAGCGGGCCGGGCAGTATCTTTGAGGAGAAGATCTGGGTTAATGTTTCAGATATAGTTCCTGATTGTTTGGGTGGGCCTTTTTAAAAACATTTGACACACAATTGTTGGCGAGATTGAAGCCCATAGATTGAAAGGAAACTGATTCCAGGTAAAAGGACCAGAGGGGAAGATGAAGTGAGATTTGTTTTTTCACAACGAGTTGCTATGATCTGGAAGGCGGAAACAGATTCAGTCATAACTTTCAAAAGGGCGTTAGATAAGGGGCAGCACGGCGCCACAGTGGTTAGCACTGCTGCCTCACGGCGCCACAGTGGTTAGCACTGCAGCCTCACAGCGCCGAGGTCCCAGATTCGATCCCGGCTCTGGGTCACTGTCCGTGTGGAGTTTGCACATTCTCCCCGTGTCTGCGTGGGGTTCGCCCCCACAACCCAAAGATGTGCAGGGTAGGTGGATTGGCCCTAAATTGCCCCTTAATTGGAAAAAATGAATTGGGTACTCTAAATTTATTTTTTTAAAAAGGGTATTAGATAAATACTTGAAAGGGTAATTTTACTGTGCTTTGTAAGGAGCAGGGGAAAGGGACTAATTGTACAGCAGAGAGCCAGCACTGTCGCAATGGGATCCTGTGCTGTTATCACTCCACGGCAGGGTTTACATCTCGAGTTCCAGCTGTCCGTGTATTTCCAGATGCGGCTGAAATCAGTCAAACAATTGATATATTGGCGCACAATTTCTGTATAACTGAAAATAAAATTTCATTTCAATCTCATTGCTATCCAGCAGCACGGAGAGGGGAAGCCGCCCCCAGCAACTCCGTCACATCAGTCCCTCGCTTACTCGCCTCCGCAATCTTACAGTACGGCGGTACAAAACCGAGGGCCCCTGGTGCCTCCTAAAGTCCCTCGGCCTTGGACTCTCAGCTGCTTGAGACCTGCACCTCCACTAAGGCCTTCAGCTGCATTAGGTTGTAAGGAGGTATGTGTTCTGTGCACAAGACGCAGTATTTTAAACATAAAGGTTTGGCAAGCTAAATAGAAGGTAACCTGGTAACTTGCAATTGATCCTGTGTAAATCAGGATGAATTATGCCCATCAACATTGTCAATAAGCCAGAATTAATTGACATCTGTTTATAACAAATTCCCCTTATTCCGAATGTGTTAAATATTGATCCCTGGTTAACAGTTACTGCTGGTTTATTAATAGTTATTTATGACAGAGATGATCTTAAATGTGCCTGACACTGTTACTGCATTCACTTGCATGGGTAATAACCTTTTAGACTAATCTAAATGACTTGAATGATGCACCGATAGTGTAATTAACACTAATATAGATACTTTAATCTTTTATTATAGTGAATGAACTTTTCATATAATCAATCATCAATTATTTGCTTTCACTTTCATCTTATCTTTCTTTCCCCATTTGTTACATTGTAGAGGATGTCTTATATTTTAAAGGTAAGGGGTAGATGACTGACTTTTCTTCTAGTTTGTGTTGTTGTGTGCATGTTGGCGATGTAACCGTACCCTTGCTGCCTTACCACCTCCCTTCACCTGCTTACCTTAACGCATTTAAGGCATTGGCAGGATTTGCATATAAACTGCACCTTCCATAATTGAGACCAAAACGACTCCTCTGATTACATTTGCGATGGAGAAACGTTTTTGGTCTCCCAACATTGCAACTAACCAATCTGGCATAGCTCTGCCATGTGTGCTTCTGAATTCCTGTTAAACTGAATTGACTAAAGAAACTGTTTTCTGCTATTTCATCAACACAATGATTGTGACCAACTGCTGGCTGGTGTCCTGCTGCTCAGGATTCCAGTAAAAGCCCCAAAGCAGTGAAGAAGTTCCTAACCAAGAGAAAAACTGAACGGAAAACATCAGAGGACGAGTTTATTCTGCGGAAAAGTAAGTTGATCCCTCCAGTAACATTTATGCATTCAGTAATCCCAAAATAAGCAACAAACTATGTTCTGTATTCGGATACATGGGAACCCCACCATTTCCCCTCCAAATCACTGACTATCCCGACTTGGAAATAAATTGTCGTTCCTTTACTGTCGCTAGGGCAACATCCTGGAACTCCCTCCCTAACAGCACAGTGGGTGTACCTACTCCTCAAGGACTCTAGCAGGTTGAAAAAGGCAGCTCACCACCACCTTCTCAAGGGGCAATTAGGGATGGGCAGTAAATACTGGTCTAGCTAGCGATGCCCACAGCCCGTAAATGGCTTTAAAAAAAAGTGGAAAGAAGCTCATGTTGTTAATTGAATAGGTTCAGAATCAGAAAAGGCAGGAAGATTAAATATCATGTGAATTGGCAACTCTTTGTATTTTATGATTAATACTGAGGGAGTGCCGCACTGTCAGAGGGTCAGTACTGAAGGAGCGCTGCACTGTCAGAGGGTCAGTACTGAGGGAGTGCTGCACTGTCAGAGGGTCAGTACTGAGGGAGTGCCGCACTGTCAGTGGGTCAGTACTGAGGGAGTGCTGCACTGTCAGTGGGTCAGTACTGAGGGAGTGCTGCACTGTCAGAGGGTCGGTACTGAGGGAGTGCTGCACTGTCAGAGGGTCAGGACTGAGGGAGTGCTGCACTGTCAGTGGGTCAGTACTGAGGGAGTGCTGCACTGTCAGAGGGTCAGTACTGAGGGAGTGCTGCACTGTCAGAGGGTCAGTACTGAGGGAGTGCTGCAATGTCAGAGGGTCAGGACTGAGGGAGTGCTGCACTGTCAGAGGGTCAGGACTGAGGGAGTGCTGCACTGTCAGAGGGTCGGTACTGAGGGAGTGCTGCACTGTCAGTAGGTCAGTACTGAGGGAGTGATGCACTGTCAGAGGGTCAGTACTGAGGGAGTGCTGCACTGTCGGAGGTGTTATCTTTGAAATAAGGTGTGACACTAAGGATTCATAAGATTCCATGATATTATTTCAGAGTTGAGTAAGGAGGGTCTTACTTGTGTCCTGACCATTGTTCTCCCTCAGAGAATGTCACAGATATAGATTTGGCCTTTATCACATTTTAGCGGAGTTTGCAGGATCTTTCTATGTTCAAAATGGCGAGTGAGTTCCTCACATCCCGAGAGTGACAACATGTGACAACAGCTGTGCAGTTTTGCCAAGTTGCAGATTTTGTTCAATAGCTGATTTTTTAATGCTTTCATGGGCATTTATTGCCCATCCCTAATTGCTCCTGATCAGCCATTGCTGTTAGATGTCCTTCCCAAAGGACATGAGTGAAACGGATGGATTGTTACGACAATTGACGTTTCATTCTTTAGACTTTTAATCACAGATTTTTATTGAAGTCAAATTTCTTTGTGCCTTGGCGGGTCCCCAGTGCATCCCCCAGAGTGTCTGGATTACCAGTGACAATACCTCTAAGCCATGCCTCCCCTGATTGTTTTGCTGTTGTCACCAGTGTAATGTTGACAGTATTACTGCCATCAGTGATATCACCTGCATAATATGGTTGAATCTCAATCCCCCTTTCCATCGTGGTTAGTTTAGGGAATTAGCCACCTGGGGATAAAATCACCGGCTGTGGCAGTGGGGGGCTGTTCATATTAAATGTTGCATTTTTGGTTGTATCTGACTAGGTTTTTCAGAAAAACCTCTTTTGATTTCACATAAATTGCAGCATCTCCAGGGGCAATTGGGGTTGAACAATATATGCTGGCTCAGACAGTGACACCCACATCCCATAACCAATCTCTCAATAAACAACTTTTCAGTGAGGAAGTATTCTGATCATTTGTTATAAAAATGTTTTACTGTTTAGATCAGCAGGAACTCTATTTTCAAGCCGTGTCCAGGTGTTTTCTATAGTCTTTGGTTTTACAGCGGAACATTTAAAATAGAAGCGGCAGGAGGCCATTCGGCCCTTCGAGCCTGCTCCTTCATTCATTATGGTCATGGCTGATCATCAAGTTCAATACCCTGATACCACCTTCCCCCATATCCCTTGATCCCTTTAGCTACAAGAGCTGTATCGAATTCCTTTTTGAAATTACACAACAGATTCACCACTCTCTGGGTGAAGAAGTTTTTCCTCACCTCAGTCCTAAAAGGTTTACCCCTTATCCTCAAACTATGAACCCTAGTTCTGGACTCCCCCACCAACGGGAACATTCTTTCTGAATCCACCCTGTCTAATCCCGTTAGAATTTAATAAGTTTCTATGAGATCCCCTCTCACTCTTCTAAACTCCAATGAATATAATCCGAACCGACTTAGTCTCTCCTCATATGACAGTCCCGCCATCCCAGGAATCAGCCTGGTAAACATTCACTGCGCTCCCTCCATAGCAAGAACATCCTTCCTCAGATAAGGAGACACAGAGCATAGAACAGTACAGCACAGTACATGCCCTTCAGCCCACGATGTTGTGCCAACCATTTATCCTGATCTAAGATCAACCTAACCTACACCCCGACAATTTACTGCTGTCCATGAGCCTGTCTAAGAGTCGCTTTAATGTCCCTAATGACTCTGACTCCACCACCTCTGCTGGCAGTGCATTCCACACACTTGCTCATATTAGCCTTAGTTTTATTCGCTCTAATTCTGTCACCTTTGCTCACGAGTTGCCAGGTATCTTTCTGATACCGCCACGTGGTTCAAGCTCAAGTAATGATTAATAATGCAGCACACCGCTTAGTAAAAGTTAAATCAACGATCATTTATTATATACAGCAATAAATACTCATACAATAATCCTACTTCTAGACTACTGCCTACCACTAAAGGCCAATACTTAACTTTGGAGATGGCCCACCAGGCCAGGGAAACGAATGGTCTATCGAATTGGGTCTGGGCCTGCAGGATTCAAAGCTGGTACAAGTCGATAGTCAGGAACGCCTATCGGGTAGCGATCGCTGCTGTTTTCTTTGTCGAAGGGTCTCGAAGGTTGCGAGCAGGAAGAGAAGGGTCGATCTGAACTTGGCCCCTATTCTTATAGTTCCCAAGGGCTTCCCGCCTCTCGGGGCGGACCTCGTGCCTGGTTCCAAGTGATTGGACTTGGTCCCAATCACTTGGTTCGATATGCTCCAATAATGGGGCGATTCCTTGATCGGGGGGTGGTCGTTTACCTTCCTTTGTGTCAGCCCCTGCTGGCGCCGAAAGGTCTGGATCGGCTTTATGTTGCTAATGTGTAGCAATTGTTCCCGGGGATGGCTGCTTCGTATGCAGATGGCTGGGGTGTTGTGATGTTGATGGCTGCAGGTATCGGTCTGGGCCGACTTCCTGTTTTACCTGCAGCTGTCCGTTTGAGTCCTGTTGGCTGATTTTCCCATCAGCCTCTTTCGTTTGCCATTTTAGATCGGGGTTTGACCATTCTAATCTGGAATCAGCCATTTTAGGTGGCTACAACACCCACCACTCTGTGTAAAGAACCTACCTCTGACATCTCTCCTATACCTTCCTCCAATCACCTTAAAGTTATGTCCCCTCATGACAGCCATTTCCACCCTGGGGAAAGGTCTCTGGCTATCCACTCTATCCATGCCTCTCATCACAGTAGCACAGTGGTTAGCACTGTTGCTTCACAGCCCTAGGGACCCAAGTTCAATTCCAGCCCTGGGTCACTGTCTGTGCAGAGCCTGCACGTTCTCCCCGTGTGTGCGTGGGTTTCCTCCGGGTGCTCCGGTTTCCTCCCACAGTCCAAAGATGTGCAGGTTAGGCGGATTGGACGTGATAAATTGCCCTGAGTGTCCAAAAAGGTTAGTTTGGTCTACGGGGATACGATGGAATTGTGGGCTTGGGTAGGGTGCTCTTTCCAAGGGCCGGTGCAGACTCAATGGGCTGAATGGCCTCGTTCTGCACTGTAAATTCTATATCTATGCTGTGTTAAGCTCTGCCAATTTTTAAACCGTGTAATTTTAAATTTGTGACTGAACCTTTCTCCTTGTGCAGTGAATTGAAACCACAACTTTGCTGTTTACACTCTGTCAGCTTAATGCTTGAGGTCTCAACTTGAGAAACCAATAAACATTTTATCATCCTTGGTTCCCACAGGTACAGCAGCTCTGGAAGAAGATGCACAGATACTGAAAGTTATAGAAGCTTACTGCACAAGTGCAAACCTACAGCAGACTCATAGTTCAGGCAAGTGATAATGCAGTAATGTATTCATAATTTCTCATTCTATTTATAGACAGCCCAAGCAGTTGGTTTTTGGTTAACATTTTGAGTCAAATCTGACTCTTCGTCAGAACTCAGCTCCTGACCTGATTACAGCCTTTGTTCAAACATGGACAAAAGAGCTGAACTCCAGAGTGTGAGGTGAGAGTGACTGCCCTTGACATCAAGGCAGCATTTGACCGAGTATGGCATCAAGGAGCCCTAGCTAAACTGGAGTCAGTTCAGTTTCCAGCCCGTCTCCAGCCCGCGCCCCACGCACCTGCAGCCTTCGTCCCCAACCTCCCTATTGTCCCACAGCAAAAGTTCCTCCCCTGTCAGCAGAACATTTCTCCTCTTTCCTCTCCACCCCCCCCCCCCCCCCCCCCCCCCCCCCAGTAACAGCACTATATACCCCTTTAACAAGCATACCATCTGCTCACCCCCCACTCTGCTTCCGTGAGCTAGCCCGCCCACCTAGCTTAGTGGCCCCCGCCCATGGCGCCAGACATTTTCCCACCTATTGTTCACCCCCTCCCACCCCGCTCGGGGACACATATGCAAACGAAAACAATCCCAACCCAATTGCCCCCCAAAAAAACATATCAAAAAGAAGATCCAACATCTTAACATTCACACTTCCATCCCCCATCAGTGCAAATGCAAATTTTAACACAAGCAGCTCGTCCGCAGACCCCAAATCAATACAAAAGGCATTACAAGTAACCTCCGATGACAACAACTTCTCTTTTTTTACGAAAGAAACATGAGCACTGCAGCAAAGTTCAGTCCAAACACCTCAGTCCGCTACCAGCCCTTTCCTTCTCGCGAAGTCCATCGCTTCCTCGGGCGACTCGAAGTAGAAATGTTGCTCTTTGTGCGTAACCCAAAGACGGGCCGGCAACAGTAGTCCAAACTTCACCTTCTTCTTAAAAAGGGTTGATTTTATCTGGTTGAACCCTGCTCTTCCCCATGCCACGTCTGTGCTCAGATCCTGATATATACGGAGGACACTGTTCTCCCATTTGCAGCTCCGCGTCTGCCTGGCCACCATAATATACACTTCTTGTCCAGGTACCTGTGGAATCTCACCACCATTGCTCCTGGGGGGGGGGGGGGGTCACCCACAGGCGGCTTCCTCGCTAGCGCTCTGTGCACCCTGTCCACCTCCAAGGGCCAGGAGAACGTCCCCTCCCCCAGTAGCTTCTCAAACATAGCCGCTATGTGTGCCCCAGCGTCCGGTCCTTCCGATCCCTACGGGAGACCCACGATTCTCAGCTTCTGCCGGCGGGACCGATTCTCTCGATCCTCCATCTTCTCCTGGAGCCTTTTCTGTTGGTCTCTCAGTATCCCCACCTCCAACTCCACTGCAGCTCGGTGCTCCTCCTGCTCAGCATCCAGTCTGAGTTCCAGTCGCGCAATCGACTCCTTGATCGGGTCCAAGCATTCCTGTTTCTGCTTGGCGAAGCCCTCCTGTATGAACTGCATCAGCTGCTCCGTCGACCGCTCGGTCGTCGAGCCAGAACTCTGGTCGTCCACCATGCTGTCTCCCGCTGCAGCTTCAGCCCAAGCCTTCTCTGTTCGCCTATTTCTTCCTTTGCAAGCACTCCTCGTCCGCCTCTCCATGCACTGATATAAGATTTCTCGTCACAGTTGCATCCAGCATCAATTTCCCACTTCAGATCCGACAAACAAAACTGGGAAAAAGGTTCAAAGTTCCGACCCGAGCGGGAGCCACCAAATGTGCGACCGACTCCTTCATCGCCGCCACCGGAAGTTCCATAATAATAATCTCAATTAGTGTCACAAGTAGGCTCTCTTCAGGCGATCTTACATGGTCGCCAACAGCACAGTTTCCAATCTCTCTTTAAATGTGTTTATTCCTCTTTAATCTTTTCCCATTTTATAATCATATAACCATTATTAGTGTCACAAGTAGGCTTACATTGACACTGCAATGAAGTTCCTGTGAAAATCCCCTAGTCGCCACACTCCGCCGCCTGTTCGGGTCACAGAGGGAGAATTCAGAATGTCCAATTCACCTAACAGCACGTCTTTCGGGACTTGTGGGAGGAAACCGGAGCACCCGGAGGAAACCCACGCACACACGGAGAACGTGCGGTCTTCAAGACAAATGTCAGGGTGTGTACCATATACAAGATGAACTGCAGGAACTCACCAAGGTTCCTTAGCCAGCACCTTCCAAACCCACGACCACTACCATCTAGAAGGACGAGCAGCAGATACCTGGGAACCCCACCACCTGGAGGTTCCCCTCCAAGTCACTCACCATCCTGACGTGGAAATATATCACCGTTCCTTCACTGTCACTGGGCCAACATCCTGGATCTCCCTCCCTAACAGCACTGTGGGTGTACCTACACCTCTGGGACTGCAGCGATTCAGGAAGGCAGCTCACCCCCACCTTCTGAAGGGTTACTACGAATGGGCAATAAATGCTGAGCCTAACCAGTGACACTCTCATCCCATGTATAAATGTTAAAAACTAACTTCACCCAATCAGGCCATAGAACATTACAGCGTAGTACAGGCCCTTCGGCCCTCGATGTTGCGCCGACCTGTGAAACCACTCTAAAGCTCATCTACACTATTCCCTTATCGTCCATATGTCTATCCAATGACCATTTGAATACCTTAGTGTTGGTGAGTCCACTACTGTTGCAGGCAGGGCATTCCACGCCCTTACTACTCTCTGAGTAAAGAAACTACCCCTGACATCTGTCCTATATCTATCTCCCCTCAATTTAAAGCTATGTCCCCTCGTGCTAGACATCACCATCCGAGGAAAAAGGCTCTCACTGTCCACCCTATCCAATCCTCTGATCATCTTGTATGCCTCAATTAAGTCACCTCTTAACCTTCTTCTCTCTAACGAAAACAGCCTCAAGTCCCTCAGCCTTCCCTCATAAGATCTTCCCTCCATACCAGGCAACATTCTGGTAAATCTCCTCTGCACCCTTTCCAATGCTTCCACATCCTTCCTATAATGCGGCGACCAGAATTGCACGCAATACACCAAATGCGGCCGCACCAGAGTTTTGTACAGCTGCAACATGACCTCATGGTTCCGAAACTCAATCCCTCTACCAATAAAAGCTAACACACCGTACACCTCCTTAACAACCCTCTCAACCTGGGTGGCAATTTTCAGGGATCTATGTACATGGACACCGAGATCTCTCTGCTCATCCACACTGCCAAGAATCTTGCCATTAGCCCAGTACTCTGTCTTCCTGTTATTCCTTCCAAAATGAATCACCTCACACTTTTCTGCATTAAACTCCATTTGCCACCTCTCAGCCCAGCGCTGCAGCTTATCTAGGTCCCTCTGTAACTTGTAACATCCTTCCGCACTGTCCACAACTCCACCGACTTTAGTGTCATCTGCACATTTACTCACCTATCCTTCTACGCCCTCCTCCAGGTCATTTATAAAAATGACAAACAGCAGTAGCCCCAAAACAGATCCTTGTGGTACACCACTAGTAACTGGACTCCAGTCTGAACATTTCCCACCAACCACCACCCTTTGTCTTCTTCCAGCTAGCCAATTTCTGATCCAAACTGCTAAATCACCCTGAATCCCATGCCTCCATATTTTCTGCAGTAGCCTACCCTGGGGAACCTTATCAAACGCTTTACTGAAATCCATATACACCACATCAACTGCTTTACCCTCATCCATCTGTTTGGTCACCTTCTCAAAGAACTCAATAAGGTTTGTGAGGCACGACCTACCCATCACAAAACCGTGTTGACTATCTCTAATCACATTATTCCTTTCCAGATGATTATACATCCTATCTCTTATAAACCTTTCCAAGATTTTTCCCACAACAGAAGTAAGGCTCACTGGTCTATAGTTACTGGGGTTGTCTCTACTCCCCTTCTTGAACAAGGGTACATTTGCGATCCTCCAGTCTTCTTGGACTATTCCTGTAGACAAAGATGACTTAAAGATCAAAGCCAAAGGCTCAGCAATCTCCTCCCAAGCCCTTCCAGTCCAGTAGCCTGAATCTCCGTATTCTCCTCGACAACATTGTCTTTTTCCTGTGTGAATACTGACGAAAAATATTCATTTAGCACCTCTCCTAGCTCCTTGGACTCCAAGCACAACTTCCCACTACTGTCCTTGACTGGCCCTGCTCTTACCCTAGTCATTCTTTTATTCCTGACATATCTGTAGCGCGCTTTAGGGTTATCCTTGATCCTACCTGCCAAAGACTTCTCATGTCCCCTCCTGGCTCTTTTTAGCTCTCTCTTTAGGTCCTTCCTAGCTAACTTGTAACTCGAGCGCCCTAACTGAGCCTTCATGTCTCATCTTTACATAAGCCTCCTTCTTCCTCTTGACAAGTGTTTCGACTGCTTTAGTAAACCACGGTTCCCTCGCTCGACCACTTCCTCCCTGCCTGACAGGTACATTCTTATCAAGGACACGCAGTAGCTGTTCCTTGAACAAGCTCAACATTTCCATTGTGCCCATCCCCTGCAGTTTTCCTCTCCATCCGATGCATTCTAAGCCTTGCCTCATTGCATCATAATTGCCTTTCCCCTAGATATAACTCTTGCCCTGCGGTATATACCTATCCCTTTCCATCACTAAAGTGGCCTCGCCTCTTGTTGGCCTATCTACATACTGTGTCAGGAAACCGTCCTGCACACATTGGACAAAAACGGACCTATCTAAAGTACTCGAACTAGAGCGTTTCCAGTCAATATTTGGTAAGTTAAAGTCCCCCATTACAACTACCCTGTTGCTTTCGCTCCTATCCAGAATCATCTTTGCAATCCTTGCCTCTGCATCTCTGGAACTTTTCAGAGGCCTATAGATAACCCCTAACAGGGTGACCTCTCCTTTCCTGTTTCTAACCTCAGCCCATGCTACCTCAGTAGACGAGTCCTCATCAAACGTCCTTTCCGCCACCGTAATACTGTCCTTGACTAACAATGCCACCCCTCCCCTCTTTTACCACCTTCCCTGAGCTTACTGAAATATCTAAACCCCGGCACCTGCAACAACCATTCCTGTCCCTGCTCTATCCATGTCTCCGAAATGGCCACAACATCGAAGTCCCAGGTACCAACCCATGCCGCAAGTTCACCCACCTTATTCCGGATGCTCCTGGCATTGAAGAAGACACACTTTAAACCCCCTTCCTGCTGCCGGTACACTCCTGCAACTTTGAAACCTTACTCATGACCTCACTACTCTCAACCTCCTGTATACTGGAGCTACAATTCAGGTTCCCAAGCCCCTGCTGAACTAGTTTAAACCCTCCCGAAGAGCATTCCCCCCCAGGATATTGGTACCCCTGTGGTCCAGGTGTAGACCATCCCGTTTGTAGAGGTCCTACCGACCCCAGAATGAGCCCCAATTATCCAGAAATCTGAAACCCTCCCTCCTGCACCATCCCTGTAGCCACGTGTTCAACTCCTCTCTCTCCCTATTCCTCGTCTCGCTAGCACGTGGCACGGGTAACAACCCAGAGATAATAACTCTGTTTGTCCTAGATCTACGTTTCCACCCTAGCTCCCTGAATTCCTGCCTTACATCCCTATCCAATTTCCTACCTATGTCGTTGGTACCTATGTGGACCACGACTTGGGGCTGCTCCCCAACCCCCTTTCGGATCACGAAAAAACACAATCCAAGACATCACGCACCCTGGCACCTGGGAGGCAACACACCAACCGTGAGTCTCTCTCGTTCCCACAGAATCTCCTATCTATCCCCCTAACTATGGAGTCGCCAATGACTAATGCTCTACTCCTCTTCCCCCCCCCCCTTCCCTTCTGAGCAACAGGGACAGACTCTGTGCCAGAGACCTGTATCCCATGGCTTCCTCCCCAACAGTCTCCAAAGTGGTATACTTGTTACTAAGGGGAACGACCACAGGGGATCCCTGTACTGACTGCTTCCTCCCAGCCCCTCTCACCGTCACCCATCTATCTTTATTCTTCGGAGTAACTACACCCCTGAAGCTTCTATCTATGACAAACTCTGCCTCCCGAATGACCCGAAGTTCATCCAGCTCCAGTTCCATAACGCGGTTTCTGAGGAGCTGGAGATGGGTGCACTTTCCACAGATGAAATCAGCAGGGACACTGACGCCGTCCTCACCTCAAACATTCTGCAGGAGCAACATTGCACTACCTTCCCTGCCATCCCCTCTAGATAAAAAAAGAAAAAGAAAGAAAGAGCTTACTTGTTATTCACTCCCCTTCTCAGCAAGCACTCATTCAGCAACCTCTGTGTCCCGCTCGATAACACCTGAGGGAAAATAAAAGAAAAAACTACTTACCAGTCAGCAGCCAATCCCTTACCTGCAGGCTGTGACGTCACGGTTCAACTTCTTTCGACTTCTGCCGGCCCTCGAGCCTTCCTCTTGATCTTTACAGCGGTTGTTTTTTTTGGTTAGAGGAGGGGGTAGAGAAGGAAACACTGAAGAAGTGTTTCGGGTTTAAGCGTCAAAGCGTCA